>NC_088337.1:17432500-17732500 GCF_036884655.1 Musa acuminata AAA Group | reverse complement strand
GCAAAGCCCATCATGGTGAGTAACATAAGGAGTTTACAATAACAACAGGTGATTGTGTTCATACAAGCTCATTCATGAGGTGGAAAATTAAAGTGCCTAAATAAAGAGTCAAATTGGCGATGAATTAGCTGCAGCTCAGATAGGATTTGATCTTGTCGATATTCAAGCTGTTCTTGTCTTTGTTCGAATCGGTCCATCTGAATCCCAATATCTTCGACAGATGATGTATGAGTTTGCTCAAATGGATGTGTTTCATCAAAGGGACAGATCGGAGGAGATTGGGTACCCCTAAAGACTGGTGTTTTCGGTTCTGGTTCAGGTTGAGGGGGATCGGTTCTTCTAGACATTCTAACCCAGTTACTGTTTCTATAAAAACATCTTAATCGGTGAAGTAGATTTTTATTTATTATGCTAAACCTATCTACTTTTATTACTTCTTCTTCCGGTGGTATTAGAATATCGTAGGCTTTCATTATTCTAGTGATTATACCACCATATGGGAGCATCATGTCTTTCTTAAATAGTTCTAACATGTTTTGTTGGATAAGATAATTAAGACAGATGTCATGTCCTTTCATGATCAAATACATAGTTCCTAATTCTAATTGGCTTACTTCATCATGTTGGTATTGTTTAGGGAGAATGATGCTAGTTAGGATATGATGAAGTACCTTAGTGTTTAGAGGCAGTAGATGTTCACAACTTTTAGGAACAAATGCTAAGTTGGGATTGGCGAAAATTGTTCCTAAGGCTTCAACATATGTTGTTCCAACAGTTTCATCATCCCATGATCCTCTAAAGTAAAGTCCTCTACTTTTTATGGGAATGTCTATCATGTCGCAAATGAATTTATCTATAATGGAGATGTGTTGTCCTAAAAGATAGGTAGACATTCTTTCTTCTTCATCTATTTGTATGTTGTTGTAAAACAATCTAACAAGTCTTGGATAGATGGGTTCATTAATTTGTAAAATAGGGAGTAGATCTAAGTTTGCAAACCATTGGATTGTCTCTAAGTCTCTTAGTTCATTTAAATCTACATGTTTTCCTTTATTGACACTCCTAAGTTCGAAGGAGGAAAACTTTTCAGCATGGTATTTTGAATCGAAAAGGGTGAGATCAAAATCTTCCACTAATCTCCTCTTCCCTTTGTCACTTGAGGATCTTCTAGATCCTATAACTACTGCTATTTAGAAGAATAGTGATGAGCAAGAGTAAATGAATCAAAAACAGAATTTAAGGGCTTCTTAGAGAATACCTTAGTCCAAGTTTGCAACAAAAGTTGCATTTGCTTTGGTGTCGAACATGTAACATGGGGCCTTTTATGAAGGTGGTTGAATTTTGGTGAGGACTTCTCACAAATCCAATTCCACTTCTTTTGGGAACGTGACCCTTGTTTGCAAGGATCATGTTCAATGACTTGCTACCAACCTCGAATTTCTTCAAGGTGTCCTTAAGTAGCAAGTTTTCCTTTTGGAGAGTTTCTAAATCATGGCATTTTATGCATGAGCCTAAACTATCATGATATTCAGCTTTTAACTTATCAAAATTACAAGTAAGACTGTTATGCTCCTTTTTTAGCAATTTGTATTTTCTACTAATAATCTTGCATTCATCAAATAAGTCATGGAAGGCATTTAATAATTCATCAGATGATAAATCTGCATCTATTAAATTCGTTACCTCCTCTTCGATGGCCATTAAGGCGTAGTGAGCAACTTGCTCGGTGTTGGACTCCTCTTCTTCGGACGCGCTCGAGTCATCCCACGTTGCTTTGAGCGCCTTCTTCTTTGATGTTCTCTTTTTGGCTTGGGGACAATCACTTTTGTAGTGTCCCGGCTTTTTGCACTCATAGCAGATAACTTGGTCCTTAGGTTCAAGTTTATTTTTTGCGTCATTCTTAAACTTGTTTCTTTTAATGAATTTTTTAAATTTTCTTGTTAGAAGTGCCAAGTCATCGTTACAGTCCTCATCACTTGAGTTTTCTCTCAAGTGGTCTTCTGAAGTTCTAAGTGTCATATCCTTCCTATTCTTTGGAAGGATGTCTTCTTGCTCTTCATGAGCTTTGCAAGTCATCTCGTAGGTCATTAATGACCCGATTAGTTCTTCAAGAGAGAAGTTGCTTAAATCTTTCGCCTCTTGAATAGCAGTGACTTTAGGATCCCAACTCTTAGGAAGGGATCTTAGAATCTTATTTACGAGCTCAAAATCCAAAAAACTTTTTTCGAGTCCTTTTAGACCGTTGACGACATCCGTGAAACTGGTAAACATGTCACTAATGGTCTCACTCGGTTTCATCCGGAAAAGTTCGAAAGAATGTAATAGAAGATTGATTTTTGACTCTTTCACTCTACTTGTGCCTTCGTGAGTCACTTTGAGTGTGTGCCAAATATCAAATGCGGTTTCACAAGTCGAAACACGGTTAAATTCGTTTTTATCAAGTGCACAAAATAAGGCATTCATAGCCTTTGCATTAAGAGTGAAAGCCTTCTTCTCCAATTCATTCCAATCGATCATTGGAAGAGAAGACTTTGAAAATCCATTTTCGACAAGATTCCAAAGTTTAAAATCCATAGAAATAAGAAAGATCCTCATTCGGGTCTTCCAATAGGTGTAGCCCGTCCCATTGAACATGGGTGGACGTGTAATAGAATGGCCCTCTTGGTTTCCGGCGTATGACATCTCTCTTGGGTTTTAATCCGTTAGAGAGTTAACCCTGCTCCGATACCAATTGTTAGGATCAAGAGCACTAAGAGGGGGGGGGGTGAATTAGTGCAGCGGAAAACCTTCTGCGATTAAAATCGAAAACTACGTTCGTTCGATAGAAGTAATTTTGGTAAGAAAGCTGATTCATAAATCACTTCAACTTTTGACTAGGAGAGATGCAGCAAAGATATGAACGCAGTTTGCAGTTATAATGGAAATCAGAATATAAGCGCAAACTGAAATACGACGTTCGTACGATAAAAGCGATTTCGGTATAAAAGCTGATTCGTAAATCACTTTAACTTGAGATAAGGCGAGATGCAGTTAAAGCAAAGATATAAAGGCAGTTTGCAGTTATAATGGAAATCAGAACGTAAGCGCAAACTGAAATACGACGTTCGTACGATAAAACTGATTTGTGTCTTAAACCCCGATTCGGAAAGCACTGAACTTTGAAACACATTCGTAAAAACACAGAAGGCAATAAGCTATTGAGGAGGTTTGCAGTAAAGATAAGATGCTCAAAGTAAATGCAAACCGAGATTTAGAGTGGTTCGGTCAATCTTGACCTTCCACCGACGAGGTCACCGACGTCAACTAGAGGCCTTCCTTCAATAGGCGAAGGTAAACCACCCTTTTACAGTTTCACTCCTTTTGATGGGCTTAGGAGACAACCCTTACAGAATTTTCTCTCCTCTCTTTACAACTCAGAACTTGGAAGAAAAGAGGGAGAAGAACTTTTGGCCTTTACAACAATTTTGAGCTCTAAGAATCACAGAAAAAGATCAAGATTTCGATGTAAGTTCATGCCCTTTCAGTGCTGAATGGGTGGGGTATTTATAGGCCCCAACCCAGTTCAAATTTGGAGCTCAAAACTATCAATTCCCGAAATTCCGGGATCAGGCGGTTGCACCTCTTGACTGGAGCGGTTGCACCGCCTGGCAGAGCTCGAAGACTGAGCCTCTGGGCGGTGCCACCTCCTGTCAGGGGCGGTTGCACCTCCTGCCAGAGCTCGAAGACCGAGCTCAGGTGGTTGCACCTCCTGGCAGAGCTCGAAGACTGAGCCTCTAGGCGGTGCCACCTCTGTCAGGGGCGGTTGCACCTCTTTGCCAGAGCTCGAAGACCGAGCTCAGGCGGTTGCACCTCCTGACTGGGGAGGTTGCACCGCTTGGTAGAGCTCGAAACTTGAGCTCTGGCGGTGCTACCTCCAGACAGAGGAGGTTGCACCGCCCAGTCTCGCTCGGAGACTGAGCCCTGGGCGGTTGCACCTCTTGGCTGGGGCAGTTGCACCACCCAGTCTCGCTGGGAGATATAGCCTGGGCGGTGCTACCTCCCTGCCTGGGCGGTTGCACCTCCCACAGCAACCTGGGTCCGAATGGGCTGAACCATTCGACCCAATTTGAGTTCTTCAGGGGCCCAATTGCCCCAGGATTAAGCTAATGGGATCACCTCCCATTTCTAACTTAATCAAAGTGCTAACTACGATTATTTCCTAAGACATATTCTGCAGCTTGCTTCGGTACGTCACTCGCTTCTTCCGGTGAGTTTCTGGCGCACTTCCGTCGATCATCCGATGAACCCTCGGTGATGCTCCTGCGGACTTCCGGCAAACTCCTGGACTGCGACGATCCACTTGGCAAGTTCCGACGAGCTTCTTTGGCAAGCTTCTGGACTTCTCGGATTTGTTCCCGCAGAACCTCCGACGACTGTCCGAACTTCCGTCGAGCTCTCGAACTCCCAACGTGATCATTGTCATGACTCCCGCGCAACTCCTTCTGCATGTCTTACATTCATCGTAGTTAATCCTGCACACTTATCTCAACACATTGATTAGTCAAACAATTGTCAATTGACTTCATCATCAAAATCCAAGATTCAACACGGAGTTTAAACAAACTCCCCCTATCAATATGCCATATTGATAGAACCTTGAATTCAAACTGAATTCAAGTCATTGCAATATTCATCATGAATACTTGCAACACATCATCATGAACTTATGCATAAACTTATGCATAACATCATACTTCTCCCCTTTTGTCATCAATAAAAAGGAGAAGTCTAACTATTCTTGTGTTTGGAATATAGGTTCAACTTATTGCATGAAAAATATAGTATCAAAATTTATCATCATGCAATCTAGCAATTAAAGATGTGCAAGTTTAGCATGTTTGCTTTTCATGAGATAGCAACTGTTTGCTTCTCTTTAGACTACAAGCTAGCAATTTTTACGATATGCAAGTTTTACTAAATACAAGCTAGCAAAGATTTCGAAAGCTAACGCAAGATAGCTTTCTTGTGTAAGCTCATGATTCTTGCTTCCTTTGCAATGTTTGATCTCGCAATTTTGCTTTCGTTGCAAAGTGCAAGTTTAGCATGTTTAGCATCTTGAGATAGGCAAGATAGAATATTTTTGCATTTTTTTGAGATTTCAAGCTAGCAATTATCAGTGATGTTCAAGATAGCAATTTCTTCTCTTTTGAGAAGTGGAATTTTTGCTTTCCTCTTGAATTGTGCAAGCTAGCTAGTTTGCCTCTTTTAATGATGTTCACGCTAGAAATTCTTGCTCCTCCTTTGTCATTGTCAAAATGAAGGGAAGACCCTTATATCAATTTTCAGATTATGACAAAGGTGAGTAATCATTCTTATTTCAAAATTCTATAATTGAGATAAACCTTGAATTCAAATTAAGGCAATTTTAATCATGATTCACATAATATGCAATACATCATATACATCATAATAAAAGGCATAAGTATTGCATGCATCATTTTAGCAACAAATCATAGCATTTCATCACATGGAAAGATATCAGCAAGTAAAATTACGATGCAAGTTCTTGATATCTTAACATAATGCAAACATGGCATATGGCAATCATAGCATTTCTATCATCAATTTATCATATATTTCGTTGCAAGCTTCTTTTAATATTTTAACATAATTCAAATTCAAATATGGCACTCATAGCATCAATTCATATATTTCTCATTCAAATATTGCACTCATAATATCAATTCATATATTTCTCCCCCTTTGTCATCAACAAAAAGGAGAATGATATAAGCAAATTTTAAGCATAAGTGCGGTAATTATGCCATAACTAGGTTCATATCATTTTTCAACAGTGAGTGATAGGATACCAATTATGCAAACATCTCAAGGAAAACATGACATGGAGTTAGCTTTGAATACTTCTTCCTTTTTATTTGTTATTATCTTTTTGCATGAAGGAGTAAGGCTATTTGTGATACTAGCTATTTGTGAGTTTACTTTGAATGAAGTTAAAATCGATGAGAGATTAAATCATACTTCATTTTTACAAGGATCAAGATATGTATGTGAAACAAATCCTTGCAAGTAAAAACACTATCATCCATATAAGAAGGAATTTACAAGCAGGACTCATTTCATCAAATCTATTTCTCAAAAAATATTTTTCACATGACAAGTGTATGAGAGATGTATTTGCTAGTTGATTCCATATGTCAAAAATCAATGATGAGAATTAAACTTGATATGATGTATGCTTATTAAGTTCGGAAGAGGATAATATATCGAGAAAATCTTATTGTTAGGATCAAGAAGATCCGAAAATGAAATTTAACACTTTCATGCATTCAAACGAGGTTTTGCTATAGATTTTCAAATTCAATCATGATGATAAAACATGCTTATTATCATGAAAATTTTTATATCCAAAACACATAATTTCCAACATATAATTAAGGCATGTAATTATGTAAAATCATCATGGCAATTAAGTGATTTGATCATTAAAAAATCTAGAAAATAATCTTAATAAGTTCACGCATTCGGACATATTAACATTCCTAATTCTCTTCTAATGAAATCAAATTGTTCTTCACTTAGTGGTTTTGTAAAAATATTAGCTAGTTGATGCTTAGTATCTATGAACTCTATGATTACATTATGATTAGTGACATGATCTCATATAAAGTGATGTCTAATATCAATATGTTTTGTTCTTGAGTGTTAAATGGGATTCTTTGTTAAACATAATGCACTTGTGTTATCACATTTAATGGGAATGTTTTTAAGATGGACTTTATAATCTTCTAAGGTATTTTTCATCCACATAACTTGTGCACAGCATGCACTAGCTATAATATACTCAACTTCGGTTGTTGATAGTGTAATCGAGTTTTGTTTCTTAGATGACCAGGAAACAAGGGAATGTCCCAAAAATTCGCATCAACATAAGCAATTAACTCAAAATTCTCGGATTTTGGATACCATAATCCTAGATTTGTGATACCTTTAAGATATCTAAATATCCTTTTAACCGCTTTGAGATGAGATATCTTAGGGTTCGATTGAAACCTAGCACAAAGTCCTACACTGAACATGATGTCTGGTCTAATTGCACTGAGGTAAAGTAAACTTCCTATCATACCCCTATAAGTTTTTTTATCGAAGCTTTCTTCACTTTCATCAACTTCTAACTTAGTGGAGGTGCTCATAGGAGTGTTAATAGCTTTTGAGCTATCCATATTAAATCTTTTCAGAATATCTAAAGCATATTTAGTTTGACTAATAAAGATGTCATTGCTTAGTTGCTTAATTTGTAAGCCTAAGAAAATGGTTAATTCTCCCATCAAACTCATTCAAATTCGAGACTCATGGTTTTAGCAAAAGATTCACAAAGGGATTCATTCCTAGAACCAAAAATAATATCATCAACATAAATCTGAACAATGAGAAAATTATTTTTAAAATTCTTAATAAACAATGTAGTATCGACCTTGCCTTTTGTGAAATTATTTTCAATAAGAAAAGTACTTAGTCTATCATACCAAGCCCTTGGGGCTTGTTTTAAACCATAGAGAGCTTTGGTTAATTTAAATACATGATTAGAGAGGCTATTATTTTCAAATCTGGGAGGTTATTTAACATAAACTTCTTCAAAAATAAACCATTAAGAAAAGCGCTTTTAACATCCATTTGAAACAACTTAAAATTATTATTACTAGCATAGGCAAGGAGCATCCTTATGGCTTCTAATCTAGCCACAGGAGCGAAGGTTTCTTCGTAATCGATACCTTCTTCTTGGTTGAAACCTTTGGCCACTAATCTAGCCTTGTTTCTAACCACGATACCATATTCATCTTGTTTGTTTCTAAAGACCCATTTAGTACTAATAACTAAATGGTCATTTGGCCTAGGAATAAGCTTCCATACCTCATTTTTCTTAAATTGATTTAACTCATCTTGCATTGCGATAATCCATAAATCATCTTTCATGGCTTCGTAAATACATTTAGGTTCAATTTGGGAGAGAAAAGCGGCGTTGGCACAAATATTTTTAAGAGAAAAATGTGTTTGAACCCCTTTAGATGTGTCTCCTAGGATTAGCTCCTTAGGATGAGCATCTACATACTTCCAATCCTTGGGTAAGGATGTTTCGGAAGTGGATGCATCCAAGTTGCTAGTTGAAGAAGGGGTTTTATTTAATTTCAAAGAATCGAAGTTAACATCATCATCAAAATCATTTTTCTTGAATTCGGAAATCTCATTAAAAATAACATGAATGGATTCTTTTATAATTAAAGTTCTTGTATTAAAGATATGAAAAGCTTTAGAAACCGAAGAATAACCAAGAAAAATTCCTTCATCAGATTTAGCATCAAATTTTCCTAAGGCATCTTTTTCATTCAAGATAAAACACTTACACCCAAAAACTTTAAAATATGAAACTTGGTTTTTTTTTATTTTTTCACAACTCATAGAGAGTTTTGGTGAGTAAGGGTCTTACTAGAACTCTATTCAAAATATAGCATGCAGCGTTTACGGCTTCGGCCCAAAAGTATTTGGGTAAGCTATGTTCATTCAACATGGTTCTTGTCATTTCTTGTAAATTTCTATTCTTCTTTCTACTACTCTATTTTGTTGAGGATTTCTTGGAGTAGAGAAGTTATGGTTGTATCCATTAGATTCACAAAATTTTTAAAAATCATAGTTATGAAATTCACCACCGTGATCACTTCGAATTGATGAAATCAGAAAACCCTTTTCATTTTGAACAAGTTTCAAAACATGGTGAAATATCTAAAACATTCATTTTTATGTTTCAAGAAATAAGTCCATATGTATCTACTATAGTCATCTACAATGACAAAGGCGTATTTGCTACCTCCTAGGCTTGATGTAGAGATTGGTCCGAACAAGTCCATATGGATCAATTGTAAGGGCCTAGAGGTGCTTATTTGATTCTTAGATTTGAAACTACTCTTAATTTGTTTTCCTAATTGACAAGCATCACACACATTATCTTTGATGAACTTGATATGAGGAATTTCTCGTACAAGTTCTTTGGATGATATTTGAGTGATTAGTTTCATGCTAGCATGACCTAATCTCCTATGCCAAAGCCAAACATCCTCATTCAAAATCGAGAAACACGTTTCATTGCAAAGATCATTGATGTCAATGGTGTATACGTTATTCTGTTTTAATACAATCATAGATGTGTTTTTGTGTGGTTTTTCAATGATGCAAGCATTAGATTCGAATTTGACGATATATCCTTTATCACATAATTGACTAATGCTTAAGAGGTTATATTTTAAACCATCAACTAACAAAACATTTTCAATAAAGAAGTTGGATTAGTTACCTATAGTTCCTTTGCCAATGATTTTACCCTTGTTGTTGTCTCCGAAGGTGACATAGCCTTCGTCTATGCTAGTGAGCTTAGAGAATTGAGATGGATCTCCGGTCATATGCCTTGAGCATCCACTATCAAGGTACCATCTCTTGCTCCTAGCTTGTGATGGTGAATGTCTCTACAAGAAAGGATAATTTTTAGGTACCCATTTACTTTTGAGTGCCTCAAAAACTGATCTACATTGTTTATTATGTTGTATAGAGTTTATCATGGTTCCTTTAGGAGCCCAAATCAGTTTGTTCAGACTAATTTTCTTGAATGGACAATGATACGTTTTATGTCTATGTTTGTAACAAAAGTTGCATTTGCTTTGGTGCTGAACATATAAGATAGGGCCTTTTATGAAGGTGGTTGGATTTTGGTGAGGACTTCTCACAAATCCGATTCTACTTCTTTTGGGAACATGACCCTTGTTTGCAAGGATCATGTTCAAAGACTTGCTACCAACCTCGAATTTCTTCGAGGTGTCCTTAAGTAGCAAGTTTTCCTTTTGGAGAGTTTCTAGATCATGACATTTTTCATATTGAGCTAAACTATCATGATATTCAGTTTTTAATTTATCAAAATTACTAACAAGACTATTATGCTTATTTTTCAACAATTTATATTTTCTACTAATTATTTTGCATTCATCAAATAAGTCATGGAAGACATTTAATAATTCATCAAATGATAAATCTACATCAATTAAATTTGTTGTCTCTTCTCTAATTGTCATTAAGGTGTAATGAGCAACTTGCTCGGTGTTGGACTCCTCTTCTTTGGATGTGCTCGAGTCATCTCACGTTGCTTTGAGCGCCTTCTTCTTTGATGTTCTCTTCTTGGCTTAGGGATAATCACTTTTGTAGTGTCCTAGCTTTTTGCACTCGTAGCAAATAACTTGGTCCTTTTTGGGTTCAAGTTTATTTTTTGTGTCACTTTTAAACTTGTTTTTCTTAATGAATTTTTTGAATTTCCTTGTTAGAAGTGTCAAGTCATCGTCATAGTCCTCATCACTTGAGTTTTCTCTCAAGTGGTCATCTAAAGTTCTAAGTGTCATATCCTTCCTGTTCTTTGGAAGGATGTCTTCTTGCTCTTCATGAGCCTTGCAAGTCATTTCATAAGTCATTAATGACCCGATTAGTTCTTCAAGAGGGAAGTTGTTTAAATCTTTAGCCTCTTGAATATCAGTGAATTTAGGGTCCCAACTCTTAGGAAGGGATCTTAGAATCTTATTTACGAGCTCAAAATCCGAAAAACTTTTGCTGAGTCCTTTTAGACCATTGACAACATCCGTGAAATGGGTGTACATGTCACCAATAGTCTCGCTCAGTTTCATTCGGAAAAGTTCAAAAGAATGTATCAAAAGATTGATTTGACTCTTTCACTCTACTTGTGCCTTCGTGAGTCACTTCGAGTGTATGCCAAATATCAAATGCAGTTTCACAAACTGAAACACAATTAAACTCATTTTTATCAAACCCACAAAATAAGGCATTCATAGCCTTTGCAGTAAGAGCGAAAGTCTTCTTCTCCAATTCATTCCAATCAATCATTGGAAGAGAAGACTTCCAAAATCCATTTTCGACAAGATTCCAAAGTTCAAAATCCATTGAAATAAGGAAGATCCTCATTCGGGTCTTCCAATAGGTGTAGTCCGTCCCATTGAATATGGGTGGACGTGTAATAGAGTGACCCTCTTGGTTTCCGGCGTATGACATCTCTCTTGGGTTTTAATCCGTTTAAGAGTTAACCTCGCTCTGATACTAATTGTTAGGATCAAGAGCACTAAGAGGGGGGGGGGGGTGTGGTGAATTAGGGCAACAGAAAACTTTCGACGTTTAAAACTGCATTCGTACGATGAAAGCGTTTCCGACGTAAAACTATTTTCGGAAACTTAACTTGAAAGCGAGTTCGTAAAGGAGTGCAGCAAAAGTAAAGAGGAAGTAAAGCACATATAGAGGTTTGTAGTAAGGTAAGCAGTAAGAATAAATGCAAACCAGAGAGCACCTCAATTTTAGAGTGGTTCGGTCAATCTTGACCTACATCCACTTTTGGCTTCCTCTTCTAACGAGGTCACCGACGTCCACTAGAGGCCTTCCTTCAATAGGCGAAGGCCAACCACCCTTTTATAGTTTCACTCCTTTTGACGGGCTTAGGAGACAACCCTTACAGAATTTCTCTCCTCTCTTGAAAGCTCAAAACTTGGAAGAAAAGAGGGAGGAGAACTTCTAGCCTTTACAACACTTTTAAGCTCTAAAAATCACAGAGTAAGATTGGATTTTCGGTTTCTTTCGTTTCCCTTTCATGCAGGAAAGGGTGGGGTTTATATAGGCCCCAAACTAGTTTGAATTTGGAGCTAAAAAATGTCACCTCCCGGATTTCTGGGGTCCTGGCGGTACTACTACCTGACTAGGGCGGTACAACCGCCTGACAGAGCTCAGAGACCGAGCTCTGACAGTGCCATCACCTGACAGGGGCGGTTGCATCGCCTAGTCTCGCTCAGAGACTGAGCCCAAGCGGTGCCACCACTTGATTGGGGCGGTTGCACCGCTTGTTAGGGGCAGTTGCACCGCCCAGTCTCGCTCGGAGACTGAGCCCAAGCGGTGCCATCGCCTGATTGGGGCGGTTGCACCGCTTGGTAGAGCTCGGAGACCGAGCTCAGGTAGTTCCACCGCCTGTCAAGGGCGGTTGCACCGCCCAGCCTAGCTCGGAGACTAAGCCTTGGGCGGTGCCACCGTTGGCCAAGAAATCTGGGTCCGAATGGGCTGATCCATTTAGCCCAATTTGGGTATGTCAAGGGCACAATTGCCCCAAGATTAAGTTAATGAGATCACCTCCCATTTCTAACTTAATCATCATGCTAACTACGATATTTCTTAAGACATTTACTGCAACTTGCTCCGGTGCGTCAATCGTTTCTTTCGGCAAGCTTCCGGCGAACTTCCGTCAATCATCCGATGAACCCTCGGTGATGCTCCTGCGGACTTCTAATGAACTCCAGGACTTGCGACGATCCACTTGGCGAGTTCCGACGAGCTTCTTTGGCAAGTTCCTAGACTTCTCGGATTTGTTCCCGCAGAACCTCCGACGACCGTCCGGACTTCCGTCGAACTCTCGAACTCCCAACTGTTAGGATCAAGAGCACTAAGAGGGGGGGGTGGAGTGAATTAGTGCAGCGGAAAACTTTCGATGATTAAAACTGCATTCGTACGTTGAAATTCGATTCCGACGTAAAAGTCGTTTCGTGCAGATAATAACTTTGAAAGCTTACTGAAATGTATTTGAAGTAAAGTAAGGAAGGCAGTTTGCAGTTAAGATAGAAATCAGAATGTAAGCACAAACTGAAATATGATGTTCATACGATAAAACTGATTTCCGTCTTAACGTCCATTCGGAAAATACTTAACTATGAAACACGTTCGTAAATGAGCAGAAGGCAGTAAGTTATTGAGGAGGTTTGTAGTGAAGATAAGATGCTCAAAGTAAATGCAAACCGAGATTTAGAGTGGTTCGGTCAATCTTGACCTACATCCACTTTTGGCTTCCTCCACCAACGAGGTCACCGACGTCCACTAGAGGCCTTCCTTCAATAGGCGAAGGCCAACTACCCTTTTACAGTTTCACTCTTTTTGACGGGCTTAGGAGACAACCCTTACAAACTTTTCTCTCCTCTCTTGAAAGATCAAAACTTGGAAAAAGAGGGAGGAGAACTTCTAGCATTTACAATACTTTTGAGCTCTAAAAATCACAGAGTAAGATTGGATTTTCGGTGCCCTTTCATGCAGGAAAGGGTAGGGTATATATAGGCCCCAAACTAGTTTGAATTTGGAGCTCAAAGATGTCTTTTCCCGGATTTCCGGGGTCCTAGCGGTACCACCTCCTGATTGGGGCGGTACAACCGCCTAGCAGCTCGGAGACTGAGCCTTTGGGCGGTGCCACTGCCTGACAGGGGCGGTTGCACCGCCTAGTCTCGCTCAGAGACTGAGCCCTGGAGGTGCCACCGCCTGACTAGGGCGGTTGCACCGCCTGGCAGAGCTCGGAGACCGAGCTCAAGCGGTTCCACCGCCTGTCAGGGGCGGTTGCACCACCTAGTCTCGCTCGGAGACTGAGCCCAAGCGGTGCCACCACCTGCCTGGGGCGGTTGCATCGCCCAGCTTTCCTGGGAGACCCTCTCCTGGGCGGTGCCACCGCCTAGCAGGAATTCTGATCCGAATGGGTTGATCCATTCGGCCCAATATGTGTCTGTCAAGGGCCCAATTGCCCCCAGATTAAGTTAATGGGATCACCTCCCATTCCTAACTTAATCTACATGCTAACTATGACTTTTCTTAAGAAATTTACTACAACTTGTTCCAGTGCGTCAATCGCTTCTTCTAGCGAGCTTCCGGCGAACATCCGACGAACCTTCGGCGATGCTCCGACGGACTTCCGGCAAACTCCTGGACTTGCGATGATCCACTTGGTGAGTTCTGACAAGCTTCTTTTGGCAAGCTCTTGGACTTCTCAGATTTGTTCCTGCAGAATCTCCGACGACCGTCCGGACTTCCGTCGAACTCTTGAACTCCCAACATGATCATAGTCTTGACTCCGGCGCAACTCCTACTGCATGTCTTACTTTCATCATAGTTAATCCTGCACACTTATATCAACATATGGATTAGATAACAAATGACAATTGACTTCATCATCAAAATCTGAGATTCAACACTAACGTGATCATAGTCTTGACTCCGGTGCAACTCCTACTACATGTCTTACTTCCATCATAGCTAATCCTGCACATGTAAAACAAAAATTCGATTGAGACAATTAATCCTAAGCACTTAACCAAGTTGTCCGGCATGTGATTGGTCCCTCGACGTTTCGTCCGATTATTCGGCGCATCGTCCTCTCTTGTGGCCTATTGCCCAATCGGCCAGTTGACTCTGCAACTCCGATATCCTTGGCACAATACCCGCTATTCTTGGCCCGATGCCCGAGTCCACGACCCGAAGCCTTCTATTGATACGTCGACCAATCCACCGGCTCGACGTCCAATCTTCTGACATGTTCCTCCGGCACAACATGATTTTTCCTGCTTTAATTGTCTCATCCTGATCGAAGTATCCTATGTCACTCAAAACGCATATTAAAACATAAACACAATTATCAATTGGTTTCATCATCAAAATATGAGATTCAACAACATATACATATACAAATATATATATATATATATGTATATATATATACATATATATATATATGTATATATATGTATATATATGTATATATGTATATATATATATATATGTATATGTATATATGTATATATGTATATATACATATATATATATATATATATATATACATATATACATATACATATATATACATATATACATATATATGTATATATATACATATATAAATAAATAAATAAATATATATGTATATATATATATGTATACATATATATATAAATATATATATGTATATACATATATATATAAATATATATATGTATATACATATATATATAAATATATATATGTATATACATATATATATGTATATACATATATATATGTATATATATATATATATATATGTATACATATATATATATGTATACATATATATATATGTATACATATATATATGTATATATATATATACATATATATATTTATATATACATATATATACAAATATATATACATATAATATATATATATACAAATATATATATATATATACAAATATATATATATATATATACAAATATATATATATATACAAATATATATATATATATACAAATATATATATATATACAAATATATATATATATATACAAATATATATATATATATACAAATATATATATATATATATACAAATATATATATTTATATATAAATATAAATATATACATATATATATATATATACAAATATATATATATATGTATATATATTTGTATATATTTGTATATATATATATATATACAAATATATATATATACATATATATATATATATATATATATTGTTAGGATCGGAGCGGCACTAAGAGGGGGGGGGGGTGAATTAGTGCAACGGTAAAGTATGATAAACTTTCGACGATTTAAACACTTTCGGAAACTTCATACTATAAAAGCAACGTTTCGTTTGAAACCATTTCGATTGCATTTTAACTTGAAGGCAGTAAGCTATTGAAGGGGTTTGCAGTAAGGTAATAGCAGGAAGTAAATGCAAACCAGAGAAGACGGTAGTTTATAGTGGTTTGGTCAATCGTGACCTACATCCACTCCTCCGATTCCTCTTCCGTCGAGGCCACCAGCATCCACTAACGATCTTCCTTTACTAGGCGAAGATCAACCTCCTTCTTACACCCCTCTTACAACCTTTTACAAGTGGTTCACCCCTTTTACAAAGATGTCAATGAAAAGAAAGGAGGTGAACACTCAAGCTATTGAAAACAAGACTTTTCCTAAAGCTTTTCTCAACTTCTAGCTTCTCAAAAGGTTGTTGTCTCAGTTGAGATTTGAGGGGTATTTATAAGTCTCAAGAGGATTCAAATTTGGGCTCCAAAATTAGAATCCTCTTTGGTTCCCGATGCTGGCGGTGCCACCGCCTGTCAGTGTCAGACACTGACAGTGGACTTGCAGTGCCACCGCCCAGCTCTCGGGTGCTGGGCGGTGCCACCGCCAGACCCTTCGGTTCACTGGTTGGACTTTAAATTTAGCCCAAACCAAGTCTAATTTTGGGCCCAGTTGGCCCCTAACTAGGATATAGGATTATCTTTTAACCCTAATCCTAATTAATGTGCTAACTACGAATTTAAAGACATTTCCTAAGCTATTACAAAGTCCGAAAGCCAAGACTTCTTCCGGCGAGCTTCCGGTGAACTTTCGACGGTCTTCCGATAAACTCTCGAAAACCGTTATGCGGACTCTCGGCAAGCTCCTAGACTTCACGATTTGATCTTGGTGAGTTCCAACGAGCTTCTTCGGCAAGCTCCGATCTTTCTCGGCGAGCTCCGCGAACTTCCAACGAACCTTCTGGCGAGCTTCCGAAATATCCTTCGGCAAGCTCCCTACTCATTCTTGGCTAGTTCCGGCAGCATTCCCAACGAACCTTCGGACTTCCGTCGAACTCTCGAACTCGCAACGAATCCTTTGCGCTTGACTCCGACACTTTGTTTCGCTTTATGTCTTCATCGTTATCGTAGTTAATCCTGCACACACAAGCTAAAACTCTACTCCGATCTAGACAATTATTACAACACGAATTGACATTCTGTTGCCCGGCACGTCATTGGTTGGCGCTTCGTCCGATTCTTCGGTGCATCGTCCTTTCTTGCGGCTTGTTACCCAATTAGCGGTTGACCTCCACAACCCCGATATCCTTGGCGCAATTTCTCTCTTGGCCCGATGCCCGACGTCCGAAGCCTTCTGCCATCCAATATCCTAACGTGATCTCCTCCGGCGCAACGTCAATTCTTCCCGCGTTAACTGTCTAATCTTGATCGAGTAGACCTGCATCACTCAAAATGCAGTTAAACATCTAAACACAATCAATTAGTTTCATCATCAAAATTCGAGATTCAACAATCTCCCCCTTTTTGATGATGACAACTAATTGATGACTAACGGAGTTAACCTTAACTCCTTAGAGTTTAACTAAACTCTCCCTATCAATATGCCATTGATAGAACACTTGGATTATCCCAAATCCAAGTAACATTCATCACATGTTATGAAAAACATTTAAACCATCATGCAAATATATAAAATATTTAATTTAATGAATGAAGTCATCAATATACTAATAAGACCCTAAGGTCTTATCGTAGGCTCTGATACCAAATGATAAGACCCTAAAGTCTTATCGTAGACTCTGATACCAAATGATAAGACCCTAAAGTCTTATCGTGGAAGAAAGGGGAGAAATGGGGATGATAATGATCACTTCGAGGGGATCGGCCTCCTTGATCACTTTGAGGGGATCGGCCCTCCTTGATCGCTTCGAAGTGATCGAGGAGGCCGTTCCCCTCGAAGTGATCATTATCATCCCCATTTCTCCTTTTATTCCACGATAAGACTTTAGGGTCTTATCATTTGGTATCAGAGCCTACGATAAGACTTTAGGGTCTTATCATTTGGTATCAAAGCCTACGATAAGACCTTAGGGTCTTATCATTTGGTATCAGAGCGACGATAAGACCTTTAGGGTCTTATCATTTGGTATCAGAGCCTACGATAAGACTTTAGGGTCTTATCATTTGGTATCAGAGAGATCATCCTCGGTCTTCTTAGTTCGTCATCTTAAAAAAAAAAAAAAAATGTGAGTGCGAAGCCAGCAGCCACGCACGCTGTTCCTTCTCAACCAAGAAGGAACATTTGCTTCCCGGCGCCGACCACCCCTGCTTCCCTTCTCCTCCACCGCCGGCGCTGCTTCCTGGTCGGCGACCACCGCCGCCGCTGCTCCCCGGTCAGTGCCCACCGCTACCGCTGTGCCCCGGCCAGCAACCTTCTCACCTCGCCTCTTGGCTGCCCGCATCTCGCTCGAGCGAGAAGGGCTGCAGCCGCCGATTCCCAACCAACGGACCACCCATCGCCGCTTATACCGTCGGCGACGCGGCCCTAGCCGCACCGCCATCGTTGGCTTCCCTTGGTTGCAGCTTCGGCCGTGCGATCTGTCGGCGTCGCTGTTTCTGTGGTGCGATAGAAACAGAGCAGCCGCCGCGTTTCGATTGCGTTTTAACTTGAAGGCAGTAAGCTATTGAAGGGGTTTGCAATAAGGTAATAGCAAGAAGTAAATGCAAACCAGAGAAGACGGTAGTATATAGTGGTTTGGTCAATCATGACCTACATCCACTCCTCCGATTCCTCTTCCGTCGAGGCCACCGGCATCCACTAACGATCTTCCTTTACTAGGCGAAGATCAACCTCCTTCTTACACCCCTCTTACAACCTCTTATAAGTGGTTCACCCCTTTTACAAAGATTTCAATGAAAAGAAAGGAGGTGAACACTCAAGCTATTGAAAACAAGACTTTTCCTAAAGCTTTTCTCAACTTCTAGCTTCTCAAAAGGTTGTTGTCTCAACTGAGATTTGAGGGGTATTTATAGGCCTCAAGAGGATTCAAATTTGAATCCTTTTTAGTTCCCGATGCTGGCGGTGCCACTGCTTGTCAGTGGCGGTGCCACCGCCTATCAGTGTCAGACACTGATAGTGGACTGACGGTGCCACCGCCCAACCAAGCGGTGCCACCGCCCAGCCCAGGCGGTGCCACCACCCAACTCTCGGGTGCTGGGCGGTGCAATCGCCTAGTCTGGCGGTGCCACCGCCAGACCCTTCGGTTCACTGGTTGAGCTTTAAATTTAGCCCAAACCAAGTCTAATTTTGGGCCCAATTGGCCCCTAACTAGGATATAGGATTATCTCTTAATCCTAATCCTAATTAATGTGCTAACTACGAATTTAAAGACATTTCCTAAGCTATTACAAAGTCCGCAAGTCAAGACTTCTTCCGGCGAGCTTCCGGTGAACTTTCGACGGTCTTCCGATAAACTCTCGAAAACTGTTCTGTGGACTCCTGGCAAGCTCCTAGACTTCACGATTTGATCTTGGTGAGTTCCAACGAGCTTCTTCGGCAAGCTCCGATCTTTCTCGGCGAGCTCTGCGAACTTCCAACGAACCTTCCGGTGAGCTTCCGAAAAATCCTTCGGCAAGCTCCCTACTCATTCTTGGCTAGTTCCGGCAGCATTCCCGACGAACCTTCGGACTTCCGTCGAACTCTCGAACTTGCAACAAATCCTTTGCGCTTGACTTCGACACTTTGTTTCGCTTTATGTCTTCATCGTTATCGTAGTTAATCCTGCACACACAAGCCAAAACTCTATTCCGATCTAGACAATTATTACAACGCGAATTGACATTTTGTTGCCCGGCACGTCATTGGTTGGCGCTTCGTCTGATTCTTCAGTGCATCGTCCTTTCTTGCAGCTTGTTACCCAATTGGCGGTTGACCTCCGCAACCCCGATATCCTTGGCGCAATTCCGCTCTTGGCCCGATGCCCGACGTCCGAAGCCTTCTGCCATCCAATATCCTAACATGACCTCCTCCGGCGCAACGTCAATTCTTCCTGCGTTAATTGTCTAATCCTGATCGAGTAGACCTGCATCACTCAAAATGCAGTTAAACATCTAAACACAATCAATTAGTTTCATCATCAAAATCCGAGATTCAACATATATATATATATATGTATATACAAATATATATATTTTTGTATATATATATATATATATTTGTATATATATATATATATATTTATATGTATGTACATTTATATGTGTATGTACATATACACATATATACATATATATTTGTATATATATTTGTATATATATATATGTGTATATATATATATATGTATATATATATATATACATACATATATATATATATAAATACATATATATATATATATACATACATATATACATATATGTATATACATACATATATATATATATGTATATATATATATACATATATATATATATGTATATATATATATACATATATATATATATGTATATATATATATATACATATATATATATATATACATATATATATATATATGTGTATGTATGTATATATTTGTATGTATTTATATTTATATATATATACATATATATATATATATATATATACATATACATATACATACACATACATATATATATACATATACTTACATATACATATACATATACATATACATATACATATTTATATACATATACAAATACATATACACATACATATACATATACATATACATATACATATACATATATATATATACATATACATATACATGTGTACATATACATATACATATATATATATATATATATATATATATATTTATATGTCCAAATTTAGCTAATTATTCTGGTTTTGTTGTTTTTTATGGACGTCGCTCTTCGTTGTTGTCGTTCGCCAGCGAAGGGAAGCCGCCGCCGATCGAGCACGCGGTCGACGCCTGCTGTCTCGAATCCCCCGTCGAACCCCAACGAGCCCTTACCCTAACCGTGGCGGCGGGGCCCTCCCTCGGGGGTGCCTCGCGATCTTGTGGTCCTACTTCATCCGGAGGCGTACGCGGCCGGCGGGGGGAAAGATGAAGGGCCTCTTCAAGTCGAAGCCGCGGACTCCCGCCGACGTCGTGCGGCAGACGCGGGACCTCCTTGTCTACTTCGATCTCGACCGGAACTCCCGCGACGCTAAGCGGGAGGAGAAGGTAAACATTGCTCTTCCTTCTTCTTCTTCTTGCGGGTTTGATGAATGAGCATGTTATTTCATATTCCTTTTTGTTTGGGAAGATTTGGATTAGGATTCCGTTTCTTGATTAAATGATGGTTTCCTTCTGTTGGCGATGGAAAATATAGGATCTTTAGCCATTTAAGTGGTAGAACTTGGGCATTCTTTGTTGAGTTCGATTTGTCTATTTTTGGTGGAGATGGATGTTCAGTATTTTGGTCTTTTAATCCTTTTTATGTGAGTGATTGCTTATTTTCATGTGGGAATTCCTCAATCTCTTTTCCCCTCTGTTATCTATTTGGAGAAACAGAAGATCGTAAAGCTGCCAGCTTGCGTTTTGTTTGTGAATAAGAATAAACCTCTGTTATAATAATTGTGCCATGAACAGGGAGGGCAAAAGTGGCCATCGTGGTGACCCATTTATTTGTTCTTGTGCACTTCTTGCCTTAACCATGCTGATACCCTTGTCGATGATCTTCGTCTACCTCGTGAAGTTTAAGTTTGTTAATTACCATTAATATGTTATGTTAAGCAGGATGATTGAAGTGGAGAGGAGCACTTGTTTTGTTGTTTGATTGCTTAGTCCCATAGATTATAAGAGATTTTCTAAGGCTCCTGTAAGGCTTGATGGGTTAGAGTCTTAGTTAAGAAGCAACATATCTAAAAATATTGTCATAAGTATGAGGATGGTAAGATGTTTTTTTATTTGTAAAGGGTAAGTGGCAAAGGCGGGATTCGAACCTAGGGCTTTGTGATAATGTGTCAAAGTCTTTAAAAGATAAGCTAGCTAGCACCTTTAGGATGTTATGTAGGGTTGTGAGGAAAAATAAGCAATATTTATTTTTGAGTAGTTAGGGTTTTAATGTATAAAGGATAAAATATGATGAAAGTTTTTGTTGAGAAAAGATAACATACAGTAGTAGGGACAAGATAATTATAAAGGTTGTTCAAATGAAACCTATAAATGTGTCATTTGGCAAGGTAAGATAATATACACCAATAGTGACAAGATAATTAGAGGTAGACCTAGGAATTTCTTTCTGAGAAAACATTAATTTAATGATTATTCAAAAGATCAATGACTGAGCAACCAATGTAAATAAATGGAAAAAGAGAGCAAATTTTGTAGCTTACAAATGGATCATATGATGGGTAGTTATCTGATGGTGGTAGGTTGACGACTAGTCTACTTCAAACATTTCATCTAAAAATGATTGGATAAACATGATTTAGAATTAATGGTAAATGATTACTTTTAAGTAATTATATAATGGAGTCTCCTACTTTCCTAAGCATTAGCTTTTGACAACAATCTCAAATACTCAATAAGCCCATTAATCATCATCATGCAATTAAAATTCATTCATCACTTAAGAAGAACTGGTTTTGGATAGTCAAGTTCGAGAATAATTAGTTAAAATATGATTTTTGCAGCTAGAGTTCCATTATTTGAACATTAAATTTATATATTTGCTTAAAAAATTAAAATTATGTTTGACCATTTAAAAGGCCCTCATCATCATTTCCTTCATGTTAAATTGTTAAGCATTTCTCTTTGATTTTATGTTTAACCCTCTTTTTTATTTAGATGGTGGATCTTTGCAAGAATATCCGGGAGTTGAAGTTTATTCTTTACGGAAACAATGAAGCAGAACCAGTCGCTGAAGCATGTTCACAACTGACTCAAGAGTTATTTAGAGAAAACACACTGCGTCTTTTAATTGTTTGTCTCCCAAAGTTAAACTTAGAAGTAAGTGTCACTTATCAGTTTTTATTATAATCTTTACAAACTTCCAAGGTTTATTCTGCAATTTGTATTTCACAAGCTTCTTAACAATTTTGTTTGTCTTCTGTTTTCATCCATTGATATTTTTTCAGTACGCTATCTTATAATTTGGTCATTGAGATTCAGTTTTGTAAAACTTTGCAGGCTCGTAAAGATGTTGCTCAAATTGTGGCAAATTTGCAAAGGCAACAAGTCCATTCACGATTAATTGCGTCTGATTATTTGGAAGCTAACAAGGATCTTTTGGACCTTTTGATCTCTGGGTGAGATTTAAGTCTAAAGTTACGTATGTAACACAATAATCTTTATATGCATATATTCTTGAGAACACTTACCATTCTTCTTTTGCTGTCAGAACTATTAGGAACTAGTCGGCACTAAGGGGGGGGGGGGAATTAGTGCAGCGGATAAAGTTATGTCGGTTCAAAAACTCGTTGCGATTAAACCCGTTTCAGAAGATGTTAACTTGAAAGCATACATAAGAGTGTAGTGGATGTAAAGTAAGTAAGGCAGTTTGCAGTTAAGGTAAATAGCAAAACAGAAATGCAAACTGAATTATAGTGGTTCGATCGTTGTGACCTACATCCACTCCACTGATTCCCCTTCTGTCAAGGCCACCGGCATCTACTAACGATCTTCCTTCAATGGGCGAAGATCAACCACCCTTACAACTCGATTCTCCTTTTGACAAGTTCAGGAGAGAACCTTTACAACCTCCTCTTACTCCTCTCTCAAACTACACTAACACTTAGAGCTTTGAGAGGAGTCCTCCCAAGATTACAACAGCGTTTTTCTACTTTTATAGCTCTCAAATCTTGTGTAGTTAACCAGGGATGAGAGGGGCATTTATAGGCTTCAAGTGGATTCAAACTTGAAACCTAAAAGTGTCTCATCCCGGGTTTCCCGGGTCCTGGCGGTACCACCGCCTGCAGCACTGACACTGGACGGTACTATCGCCTGACACTGACACTGGGCGGTATCACCGCCCAGTCTGAGGGTACAACCTCCTGACACAGTCTCGGAGACTGTGCCATGACGGTGCCACCTGTTGGGTCATTGTTTGGGCCTTTCACTTGGCCTAACACAGTCTATACATGGGCCCAATTGGCCCCTAATTGGGTTGGCCCAATTCCAATCCCAATTATGTGCTAACTACGAAATCTAAGGCATACACTAAGCAAATCCGGTCCGATTAGTCTAGGTTTCTTTCGGCGATCTTCCAGCGAACTTCCGATGATCTCTCGGCAATGTTCCAACAGACTCCCGGCAAGCTCCTGGACTTCACTCTTGGTGAGTTCCGACTAGCTTCTTCGGCAAGCTCCTGGTCTTCTTGGTCAATTCCGACAGAACTTCCGACGAACGTCCGGACTTCCGACGAACTCTCGAACTCCCAACGAAGACTCGTTCTTGACTCCGGGGCTTCTTTTTGTTTTATACCTTAATCACCATCGTAGTTAATAATGCACAAATAAAACCTACTTCGATCTAGACAATTATTACAAAGCTTGAATCATGTTGTCCGGTATGTCATTGGTTCATCGACGCTTCGTTCGATTCTTCGGCGCATCGTCCTCTCTTGTGGCCTATTGTCTAATCAGCCAGTTGACCTCCGCAACTCCGATTTCCTTGGCGTAATTTCCGCTCTTTTTGGCCCGATGTCCGAACTCATGGTCCGAAGCCTTCTGCCGATACGTCGATCGATCCTCCGGCTCAACGTCCAATCTTCTGACATGTTCCACTCTGGTCCAATATGATTCTTCCTGCTTTTAATTGTCTCTCCCTGATCGAAGCGTCGTGCGTCACTCAAAACACAGATTAAATCATAAACACTCTCAATTGGTTTCATCATCAAAATCCGAGATTCAACAAGAACTAGCTATGAACTTGTTCTTAAATATATGCTCCATATGTGTCCTTTTTTCCCTTGAGGGTTTTCGTATTTTTATATTTTGCAGCTGATGTTACTTTGGTTTGTTTACTGATTTATTTCTTGGAGAAACTCTTGGGTCCTTATGGTGATAATTTATGTATATGTAGGACAAATTATTAATTTAATGCAGTGAACTATATCTGTTCTTATACCTGTTATCATTGTGTAGTATCTTGTAATTTGCTGCATCATGTATAAACTATGTCTAGGAAACTTTATATTTATCTGTTAAATTCATCAATTTATATTTAATTGAACAATAGCGGCATCAACAGTACAACCAAATGAAAGATTTTTTGATTTCTGATTTGGACTTGGAAAAAAAAATTCGTCTGAGGATAAATAAATCTTCTTAAACTTATTCATTTGCAATAAGGATCTTATCCTGATCTAGTAGGGTACTCAATGTTTTTAATCTACAACATATAGATGATCACCAATTCTATAAATTGACAATCTATTGGGATAGACATTTGTAAGATTTGCCTATGTTAGTTGTGCAAAATTATTTTAGTTGTACGAAATTTGGAAGAAAAAAATTCAGTTGAGATGGAGTGGATGACTTGCATGAAATAAAGGGAAAAGAGAATACACCTGTAATGTTAAACATGAGTTGAAATTGGAAAAAAGATTTCAGATTTACAGCTTAAGTCAGCAGTTTCGTTTTCCAGTTTCCATATTTTTTGTTATTGGGTTTCATGTGTTGCTGACAAATTTGAGTTTGAGCTTTGTTTTTTCCTATGACAATCTATATGAATGGATTCATGTTATTCTTGGACATTGACATGTTGCTTATGTAGGTATGAAGACATGGACATTGCTTTACATTATGGACCCATGCTTAGAGAATGCATTCGACATCAGTGTATAGCAAGGTATTTGTCAGTGGCCTGATGTCTATGGCCTATTTTTCTGATGTGTAGAAGATTCAACATCTTAAAGTGATCAGTAGAGAAGTTTCCCTTATGCATATTGAAATGGTGTTGACATATTATGCTATCATAAAATGGATCTTAAGATGAATAGGCAGGGCACAGGGCTCCCACCGGTCCAGCATTTGGGGCATGGTATGATGGAAGGTATACAGTTTCGAATGATACCACCCGGTACGGGCAGTATGTACCGGTCCGATACTAAACCGGTATGTGGACAACTCGCTATCGGGCGGTATATATATATATATATATATATATATATATATATATAAAGACGATGTCATCTTGTTTTTCTACGATGTCGCCTTGCTTGGGGAGAAGAGAGGCGACGTCGCACATTTAAAAAAAAAAAAATATAAATATAAATATATAAATAAATAGATATATAAATAAAAGATTATATATATATATATATATATAGGCGACATCGCCGAGCCTGGGGAGAAGAGAGGCGACGTCGCTGAAGCAACGTTGCCGAATGCTAAACTCAACCATTATGCCATAACAATTGGATTTTGATTATATCAGTCAACATTCAGGTCAAATCAGCTTCCAATGGTCAATTTAACCATTGGGCCCTGTTTTGGCCTTTAAATCTTCCTCCCTCCTCCCTCTTTCACTCACTCTCATATTCACTCTCTTTCTCAATCTTTATTATTTTCTCCCTTGTTTAATCTTCATAATCAATAATTGTTGCAACCTCTTGATTTGGATAAAAGAAGGATTAAAACTTGGGATTGGGTGAACTTTCTCTCCATTTGAAGGTATTTGGCTTCTTTTTATGTTTTATTTATCATTTCACATAATTAGAGGAATATTAATGCATATTTAGGAAGATTAAGTGTGATTATGGCCATTTTATTCATTTATGCTTAGATAACCTAGAGTTTCATCCTTATAACCTGGAATTTTTGTTTGTTTATAAATTAGATATATTTTATTCTTATCTACGTATAATATACAAAGAAATTAGGAGAAAAACCTCTAAAATAGGATATTATAAATTTTGGTTCATGTTTTGTCCCTCTTTTCGAAATAACGATGCATACCGATCCGCCCAACGATCGATACGGCCGGTCGGGAAGAGATGGTGTTTCTTGGTTTGGGGAGGGTTAGTGTATGCAATTATAGTCCATGTGATATCATACACATACCTCTTTATATGTTGTTCTTCTTTATAAAAGACAATCTATGTTTGGCAATAAAAATAGTTTTTAAAGACATCTTTTTAGTTATGAAAATCAATTGTATCTTCAATAATATGGGATCTACTCTTAAGACTTTCTTTGGCCAAAAAAGAAATCCATTGAGTTCAAAATTTAGAACAACTTAGTGATACAATATGAGTCTCCCTATTTTTGTTAGTGATTTAAATTTTGAGAATGATTGACCCTTGATGCTGTTTGTTTCGGATGATCTCAAGCTTACGTTTTTCATTGTTACACATTGGTTAATTTGAGCTTTAGATTTTGGATTAATGTGCTCAAAAGCTTCATATTAATCAAAGCACTGAAAACCAGTTGGAAATTTATCTGATGCAAGGGAGATATTAAGTCTATTTGGGGGCTAAAAGGAGCAATTATGGACAGAATTACTTTGAATGTGCATTAAGCTTTTAAATGGAGAAACTTTTAAGGCTCTGTTTGCATGGGCAGGCCATCAGAATTCAGAAGTATGATTTCTTGTATGCATTCTGCCATATATCTGCAATTTTGTTGTTGCAGCTTTTCTTTTAAAAAAATCAATATGGTAAATCTGGACGATTGTTGATTCGTTATTTGTGTTTATAATGCAAATTGTTAGATCATTCTTAAGAATATTAGGAGTACATGCAGTAAACTTAGCAATGTGGTCCTTTGGACTATGGCAATTATTATCTGCTTCAACAATTTTTATCTTTATCTAATATGTTTGCTTCCAAGTTAATCTATTAATATAAAAATATATCACATCTTTTTAATTTAAGTTCTCTTAATAAGAAAATTTTCTGATCACATGGATAACATATAGTAAATCTCTGTTGCAGGTATGTTTTAGAGTCTGATCACGTGAAGAAGTTCTTTGAATATATTCAGCTTCCAAATTTTGACATAGCATCTGATGCCTATTCAACTTTTAAGGTCAAATTACTGATACAAGCTACTTAATTCTTTTTCTTACTTCTCCACAATTTTATGCTCACCAGTTAATTAAGCTAGAGTTTACATCTTTTGATTTTCTAACTAGTTTTGCTGTTGCACATTAACATAGTATCAAAAAAGTAGGAGGTACCTAGTGTACTCTTCATCTCCTGTAGTAAGTACTACTGTGAGTGGCTCAAAACTATTCTGTTTGCATTTTGAGCATACAGATTGGGACGGTTCTTTTAGCATAAGTTTTATGTTGGTAGATTTATGGATTACAAATGATTTGATTAGGTAATATACAAATTCCCATTTCTCACAAAACTCCCCGATTCAGGTTGGGCCTGGATCGATCATCAAAAAGTTTAAAGTAATAAAAAATTCCACAAAACAAAATAATGGATGTAATGTATAAAATTAGTAAGACCATGCATGCTCTTTTGAATTTTTGATACAATGTTTAAATAAAAAGTATAAATTAGCTTGTATTGAGAAATATACTGAGATATTAAAGAATTAAAGAGAAAATAAAATACTCATCTTTTTAAACATGATATAATAGATGAAAAAAAAGAACCTATGTTTTTAAGAAATTGAACTTTTTAATACCATTTGCATTCCTTTCAAATATTAAAATTTTTTTACATGAGAAATTTAATAAGTTGAAAGATAAACTTCCTTTTGCTGTAATGGAGAAGATATTCTGTGCTTTTTCTAGTTTCTAGTCTCAGTGTGATCTAACTATTCCCTTTCTGGTTATTTGAACTTTATCCTGTTTGCAAATTCTCATTTTTTTTGTCCTACATCCATTAGTTTCTTGCTGACCTATGACTCTCTTCGTCTTTTTCCATGAATCGTTCTTCTCTTCGTCTCCTTTAATCATTCTCAATATACATACTGGGGCTCTCATCATAATGGTCTGATCATGACATGAAATCCAACCACTACGTATCGTGCCCATTGATCAGATAGGGTTTGAATTAATCAAAATTATTGGTTAGTAGATTGATGACCTAGACCCAAATTTTTGCAGATCTAGTTAAAAGATTGCTATGCCTACATACTATACCAACGTTAAGGTGGCATGAGGTTTGCATGCATGCCATGCCCCTTGCATACCATGGTATATTCCTCAGGAGGGTCATGAAACTGAATGACACAAGATATACATATTACTACAGTATGTGTCAAGTTGTTCGGTACCATATGGGCGATATGGGGATGGGGCATTTACATAAATTTAAGTTGAATTTCTGGAATTTACCCTTTGGTATCTATTTGTCTCTAGATGCTCAATTTTGACTTTGCACAACCTTTTACAGAATTAAGTCAGTTGAGTGATAACTATTCAGTGATTAGCCTATGTTATAAGACTAATAGCAAAGTTGGATGAGAATCTATATTCATATGTGATAAGAGAGAATATTAGTGGTTTTATAGAGTTTATAATTGGTTCTTGAAAGAAGGTGATGGAACTCTATTGGGAATTTTCCATGTTTCACACGAGATTGATTTACGGGACATTATTGGAAGAGGGAGATATTTAAGCATAGCAATAATTTTGAAGTACAATGTGGCAAGTTGATGACTGTTTAGTTCTATGTTTTTAAGAATTCTCTGACTTGCATAGATTTTCACTTAACAATTGTAATTAAATTGAGAGTTTTCAGATATGGAAGTTAATACTAGGAATGAGATGCACTTGCCCTAGTTATTCAATTGATTTTTTTTTATTCATCTCTGTAGTTGAATACCTCATTCAAGAACTATTTTTCAGCCTACCTGTAGGAATCAATAGAAATCCACTTTAATTATTTGATTCCTCTTTACCTACAAAAACTCGTATTTGATAAATAATTTATTATTTTACTCTAAGCTCCAGTTTTTCTAGTGAAAACATATCACCCTAAGTAAATCATCTCATGGCTATTGAGGATGAATCAAATCATATGATTGTATTTCTTAATCTTTCTAACTTACTTTTATGGTATTAAGGTTGAAAGGTCTTTTATAACCGCTGATGAATGACGGTATTGATTCATGGGTTGGACTGGTACATACAAGTCAATGCCAATCTTGGAACTGCATCCACAATATTGTATTATACACTATGTGTCATTGATGCATCTTTGTGGTAACAATTGTTGCCTTATCCTCATTAAGAACACTTGTCCGAGGAGCCTTGTGAGACGAGTATGAATGTGACATGTATAGTTAGGGATGTTGGAATGCACTATAACTTTTGTTGCCATTATTGACTTGTTGATATGTATCATAAGAACGATTAAACTCAAAAAAGAATGAGCAACTATCACCAAACATCTAATGACCATAGGATCCTCCATAATATAAAGGCTATAAATACGATGAACTCTCATTAATGCCAACATCGTAAAGGTTCTATCGAATCCGCCCAAAGTCATTGACTACCTTTCCTTTTCTTTTATCCTTTTGACTATAAATGATATATGTGGATTCTTGAGCTATGATTTGAATTTTGGTTGACATGCATAGAGTGCTTCTCCTTTGTGTTGAATCTCGAATTTTGATGATAAAATCAATTGATGAAGTTATGAACTAATATGCGTTTAAGATAAGTGACGCAGGAAAAACTTTGATCGTGGACTTGAATCATGGAAGCAGAATCTAACGTTGTGTCGGAGAGCATCATGTCGGATGATTGGTCAACGTGCTAGAGGATAAACTTCGTGCCATGAGTTTGAGTATCGGGCTAGAAGAATCGGGTATTGCACTAAGATGATCGGGTGTTACGGGAAGTCAACATACCGATTGGGCAGTATGTCGAATGAGAGGATGAAGTGCCGAAGGATCAGACGAAGTGCCGGTTGTACTAATGACATACCGGACAACGTAGGCTTCATGATTATAATTAAGTCTTGGTCAAAGTTTAGAGTCTAATTGAGTCGGTTTTGGGGTGTAACCATGCCAACTCAATTAGGGGCCCATTGGGCCTGAGTTTGGATTGTTTTGGGCCAAGTAGAAGGCCTATTCAATAACAAGGTTAGGTAGAATCACCTATGAGCTGGAAAAGTCGAGGGCACACTTTTCCAAGCTGTTAGGCGATGGTATCGCCAGACTTAGCGGTGGTACTGCCTAGTGTCAGTGTGTCAGGCGGTGGTACTACCCAGCACAGGCGATGGTACCGCCTAGTGGCAATGCTACAGACGGTGGTACTGCCCAGCATAGGCGATGGTACTGCTAGGACTCGGAAAACTCGAGATGAGACCTTTTTTGGCTCTATTTTTGAAACCATTTGGGGTCTATAAATACTCCAGTTATTTCTGCTTGGGAGAGCACGAAATTGAGTTGAAAGGGGGGAAAGAATACTTGAGAAAAATTGAAAATTCTCTTAGGATTTAGAGTCTATTTCTCCTAGAGTTAGAAATTTTCTAACGGAGGAGTGAGGTCTAAAAGAGAGGTGGAAAGGTTCTCTCCTGAGCCTGTGAAAAGGAGAAAGAGTTGTAAGAGGGTAGTTGATCTTCGCCCGTTGAAAGAAGATCGGTAGTGAATGCCGGTGGCCTCGACGAAAGAGGAATCGGGAGTGAACGTAGGTCACGACGACTGAACCACTATAAATCTGGTTTGCATTTACTTTATGCTTTTCATTTACATTGCAAATTGATTTCTTACTTTCACTATGCTTACAAACGTGTTTTCAAGTTAACATCTTTCCGATATGGGCTTTATCTAACAAAGTTTTCGAATCGACGTAATTTTACGAAAGCACTAATTCACCCCCCTCTTTTAGTGTCGATTTCAGTCCTAACGGTTGGTATCATAGCCAAGTTTTTCTTAATTGATTTAACACCCAAGAGAATGGCTTTTACTGGCAATCTAGAGGGTCACTCTATCATTCGTCCTCCTATGTTCAATGGGACGGACTATACGTATTGACAAACACGAATAAGAGTTTTCTTGCTTTCTATGAATTTTAATTTATGGAATATCGTTGAAAATAATTTTTAAAAGTCTTTTAAACCAATGAATGAATGAAATGATTTGGAGAAGAAAATTTTTTCTTTAAATACTAGAGATATGAACGCTCTATTTTACGTTTTAGACAAAAATAAGTTTAATTGTATTTCTTTATGCGAAACTGCACATGAGATTTGATGCACACTAGAAGTAACTCATGAAGACATGAATAGAGTTAAAGAGTCTAAAATAAATCTTTTGATGCATAATTTTGAATTGTTTCGAATAAAGCCAAGTGAAATTATTGTTGACATTTACACCTATTTTACGGATGTCGTCAATAGTTTGAAAGCTCTTGGAAAATGGTTTTTTAATCTTGAACTTGTAAACAAGAATCTAAGATCTCTTCCAAAGAGTTGAGATCCAAAAGTAACGGTAATACAAGAAGCAAAGGATTGAACAACTTTCTGCTTGAAGAACTTATCGATTCTCTAATGACATATGAAATGATATATTTGGCACATGACGAACATGAGAACAATCTTCCAAAGAATATGAAGGATTTGACACTTAGAATAAAAAAAGATCACTCGAGTAAAAGCTCAAGTGATGATGACCTTGAACTCCTCACAAGAAACTTCAAAAAATTCATAAAACATGAACTTAAGAACAAAAACGAACTTAAAAATAAGAAGCTGCCAAAGAAGAAGAAAATACTTAAGGTGACTTGGGACGAATCGAGTACATCCAAAGACGAGGAGCAAACCAACAAAGGCGAGGTGGCGAACTACGTCTTAATGGCTCTCGATGACGAGGTAAATGACTTAACTGAAATGTATTTACCTTACAATGAATTATTTGATGCATTCAATAATTTGTATGATAAATTTAAATTAGTTGGTAAAAATTATAAATTACTAAAAAAGGATAATGTTTCTCTTTCTAATGAATTTGAAAAATTAAAAAAATGAGCATGATAATTGCATGTTAACTCTTGCACTAAATGTGAAGAATTAGATTCATGCAAAAAGAAAAAATTATTATTACAACAAACATTAGATAAATATAAAATTGGTAGTAAATCTTTAAACATTATTCTTACCGATAAGAGTCATGTTTATAAAAAGGAAGGAATTGGATTTGTAACACTCAACAAAACCCAACTATCTTCGTTAAAGGACCCATATTATATGTTTCTTATGAAAATAGATGTAATTTTTGTGGTAGATTGGTACATTATGCCTATAGATGTTCATTTAAAAGTATGACTCACATAAATTAGTTTGGGTTCCTAAAGGAACCATAAATGACCTTATATCAAAAAACAAGATAGGTAGATCTAAACATGAGGGATCCAAAGTCAAATGGGTACCTATGGCAAACCCACCTTTCTTGTATACAACTCTATAATCGAAAGCTATGAGCAAAAATGATAAATTGATATTGAATGCTCAAGGCTTATGACTAGAGATCTAACACACTTCACAAAGTTCAGTAGCCGAAACAAAATGATTTTGATTGAAAATGCTTTATGTTTAATAAAATCATTTTTGATGATTTAATGATTTAATTATACATGATGATATGAAGTAATAATGATATTTGTGATTTATGGCTTATTGATCTTGATGATTTTTATGATGAAATTTGTTTTTTCGGTTTTAAACGACGATGCATGTTTTTATTTGGCATAAACGATAAAGGCATGCTTGTGTGAAATAAATTACATAAATTGAAACACATAAAAGGGGAATGTATTTTTCTTGAAAATTTCTCTATCTCTATCTTATCGATTTTTCAATAAAAGATTGATAAATCTATTTATGTCATTTTGAATCTCTTGAAAATGATTTTGATGATTTGACGATTTAAATTTGAATGAGTTTTATCTATATCATGATCTTGAATTCTCGGAATCATAACTTGAGATTTTGATGATTGAAATATTGATGTAAATTTATCTTTGTTATTTATCTTTGTCATGATTTGAAAATTGATGTAAAGGGAAAAAAATTACAAAGGGGGAGAAGTTATGATGATGATATGAAATTATGCATGAAATACTTATGATGATAATGCATGGTAGGATGTAATGTACTTTGATATTTTGATACCATGATAATTTGTAATGGTTTGGAATTGTGTATGTTATATCTTGATGACTAGAAACTATGCTTAATTGATGATGCTCAATGTATGAAATTTTATATATGATGATGTGATTCATGATTAAAATCATTTCAACATGGATTAGAAGGTTATCATTTATTTGAATGATGCTTCATTTCAATTATGACATGTTGATAGGGGGAGTTTAGTTTAAACTTCGTCATTAATTTATTGTCATCATAAAAAAGGAGAAGATTGTTGAATCTTGTATTTTGATGATGAAATCAATTGATGAAATTATGAACTAATATGCGTTTAAGATAAGTGACGTAGGAAAAACTCTGATTGTGGACTTGAATCATGGAAGCAGAATCTAACGTTGGGTCGGAGAGCATCATGTTGGATGATTGGTTGACGTGCTGGAGGATAGATTTCGTGCCATAAGTTCGAGCATCGGGCCAGAAGAATCGGGCATTACACCAAGATGATCAGGTGTTGCGGGAAGTCAATATGTCGATCGAACAATACACCAAATGAGAGGACGATGTGCGGAAGGATCGGGCGAAGTGCTGGATGTACCAATGACATGCCGGACACGTAGGCTTTATGATTATAATTAAGTCTTGGTCGAAGTTTAGAGTCTAATTGAGTCGGTTTTGGGGTGTAACAATGTTAACTCAATTAGGGGTCCATTGGGCCTGAATTGGGGTTGTTTTGAGCCAAGTAGAAGGCCCATTCAATGACCCAAGGTTAGGTAGAACCACCTATGAGCTGGAAAAGTCAAGAGCATACTTTTCCAAGCTGTCAAGCGGTGGTACCGCCTAGTGGCAATGCTGTAGGTAGTGGTACAGCCCAACACAGGCAGTGGTACCGCAAGGACCCGGGAAACTCAGGATGAGACCTTTTTTGACTCCATTTTTGAAGCCATTTGGGGTCTATAAATACTCCAATTATTTCTGCTTGGGAGAGCATGAAATTGAGTAAAAAGAGGGGAAAGAATACTTGAGAAAAATTAGAAACTCTCTTAGGATTTAGAGTCTCTTCCTCCTAGAGTTAGAAGTTTTCTAAAGGAGGAGTGAGGTCTAAAAGAGAGGTGTTAAAGTTCTCTCCTGAGCTTGTGAAAAGGAGAAAGAGTTGTAAGAGGGTAGTTGATTTTCGCCCGTTGAAAGAAGATTTGTAGTGAACGCCGGTGGCCTCGGCAAAAGAGGAATCGAGAGTGGACGTAGGTCACGACGACCGAACCACTATAAATCTAGTTTGCATTTACTTTATGCTTTTCATTTACATTGTAAACTGATTTTTTACTTTCACTACGCTTACGAACGTGTTTTCACGTTAATATTTTTCCGATACAGGCTTTATCGAACAAAGTTTTCGAATCGACGTAATTTTACAAAAGCATTAATTCATCTCCACCTCTTAGTATCGATTTCGGTCCTAACACTTTGTCCATTCCCCACCTTATGGTTGCGTAGCCAGAACAATAAAATGGCCATCGTCGTTTCCAATATCAATCGAGGCATTGTTGTTGACATCGTAATTGTCTCTATAAACCTCACGAGGCATTGATTGTGCAGGAGAAGGTGTCTCATCGTTGGAGTACAATTGTTGCTCGCCAATTCTTTCTAAAGGATCAATTGATGCCACAACCTCTCACATATGTGATTGTTGGATGACATGAACCCTACTAGATTGACACCTTGATGTACAATCGACACGTCCTGACCGACCGTGCTCTTCCTCCTACTAGGATGATGTTCCTCTTCTTATATAGCTTCAGTGATGAAATGAGATATATGCGAGTGTCTCATATCTCATCAAGCGAAGGACCCCCTAGGTTTCCTGTTGCATCGACCCATTTCAACGTTGGTCGAAAATCTTCATTGTAGAACTTAATAGTCAAAAGGATTAATCTGTAGCTCCTTGGTTCCATATCGAGCTCAGCCTATTGTAGCCTTAGAGGTATATTGTAGTGCACATATAGAAGCTTCCCGAGGCATCCATATGATAGTCGATTGCACAGGGTTTGCCGTACCGAGCCGTACCGCCCGGTACGGGCGGTACGTACCGGTCCGACAAGTTGTCGGTACGCGGACCGCCCTGTACCGGTCCGCACTGTAGCAGTGCTACAGTGCTCGGTACACCTCGGTGTACCGGTCGGTACACCCGTACCGTACCGTACCGAGCACGAGTCGAAACGCCGGTACGGTACGGTACGGCGAACCTTGCGATTGTATACCCTCATGTGAATCAAGGTAACTGATCAATTATGTTCGAAGTTGGTTATTCCTTAATTCCGACCAATGTAGCCACAATGGATGCACTACCGATGATGGTGGTTCTCTAAATGGTTCTCAGTGACGTACATGTTTCTAAACCTTATCACCTGATTATTACTTCGGGATCATTTTCCTATAAAAAAATTGTAATAAGTTATGACTAATGACCCTAGTTGGATCTAATGGAAAAACTAACACTAGTTAGTTCGAATTATACTTTAATCATATTAAAAATAATAAAATAAACCTTAATCAACCTATAAGTTCAAAATCAAACAACTAGTAACAGTTGTAATTAGGCCTAATTACCCCAAATTTGAGCCTAAATGTAAGAGAATGCACTTAATTAAGCCTAAACTTAATAGAAAGACACTAATAATGCTTAACAAGTTGTGATTAGGTCTAATTACCCGTAATTTGGTCCTAAAAGTAAGATAATTGACCTAATTGAGCCTAAACTTAAGAAAAAAGATAATAATCACCCTTAACAAGTTGTGATTAGATCTAACTGCCCCCTAATTTGGGCATAAAAGTAAGATAACAGACGCAATTGAGTCTAAACTTAAGAGAAAAACACTAATCACCTTGATTCTTCCTAATTATGGAATAATAACTAATAAGCATCTGATTATATGAATTGATAAATAAAGCATAATAATAACATAAATACCTTTAATCAGAGAGAATTTCCACTGAACCTCGAGTTCTAATCCTTCCAAAGGAAGAGCTTGATTTCCACTAATTACTAATTGATACCGAGGTGATGCGGAATGGGGGAAGTAAAGTAGAAAAGATTTCGAAAGAAAAATCGACAATAGAGCTGTGTTTACTAGAATGAGTATTTCGGATAGAAAAGTCACAGTAGACAAGAAACGAACTCTCGAGGAAAAGTCGCAGTACAGTTGTATTTATTGGAATGAGTGTTATGTATAGAAAAGGCACAAACTCACGATAAAACTTAAATAAATCGAAAAAGAGCTCACCACCAAGTTAAAATCACAAAGGGATATAGAAAGTTTACCACCCCAAGGATTATAAACGAGAATACAGAACTGAAAACAAAACACTCACCACTCAAGGACGCATCCAAGACATACAGAGTTTAAGGGAGTACTCTAAGAGAGTTTCTGCCAAAATATCATCAGTTTTCTAAAGTTCTTTCTAAGCCCTAAACACCAAAATAAATACTAGTGCATGAAACAACCCTTCATACATAGGGAATTTCGAAATTAAGTGTTTTACAACTGCTAACCAACTCCTTTAATGCATTCCTTGGTTATGCAGAAATGCACCTTGAAACAACTTTAACTTTATGCAGAAAATATGCTGATGAGCTGTCATATTTGAGTGTGCTGAGTTGAAGACTATGAGGCAACATTGTTGGCTGAAAAAAATACCATAGCATCAGCAAAGGCCATATGAGCAGATTGTAGCAAATTAGACACTCCCAATTTAATCTCCCTTAGTTGAAAAACACTTGTCCTCAAGTCCTTGTTTGTTTCGTTAACTTGATTGTGAAAATGACTTAAATCAGCAACATTAAATGTTGGGGACACTCTGTAATCTTCAGGTAGCTCGATCTTATAAGCGTTTTTGTCAATTCTCTTAAGCACTTTGAATGGACCATCAGCCTTTGGTTTCAATTTTTCAAATTTGCCCAGTGGAAACCTCTCCTTCCTTAGATGAATCCAAACCAAATCACCAACATTAAACTCCATATGTTTTCTGTGTTTGTTGGTAGCTTTCATGTACCTCTCATTTTGCTTTTCTATATTTGCTTTAACACCCTAATGTAGCTTCTTTATCTGCTTTACTCTCTTATCAACATCTCCACTAAATTGCTTAGTTGACGAATGAGGGACGAAGTCCAAAGGACCAATAGGATTAGCACCATAAACAACCTCAAAATGACTCTTACCAATACTATGATGCATAGAACGATTGTAGGCAAACTCAATTTGTGGAAGAATGAGATCCCACTGCTTAATATTCTTGCCAACATAGCTTATAAGCAAATTTCCCAAGCTTTTGTTCATTGCCTCAGTTTGCCCATCGGTTTATGGATGATGCGAGCTGCTGAAATTCAAAGAAGTACCTAGCTTCCTCCAAAGAGTTTTCCAAAAATGTCTAAAAAATTTTGAATTTCGATCAAACATCATAGTTCTTGGAATACCATGCAATTTAACAATCTCCTTAAAATACAAATCAACAATATGAGATGCATCATTCGATTTATTGCAGGGAACAAAGTGAGACGTTTTTGAAAATATGTCAACAACTTTGATAGAATCCTTGTTCCTTTGAGTTCTTGGCAGTCCTAAAACGAAATCAAGACTCACATCCTTCCATGGAGCATTTGGCACAAGCAATGGAGTGTACAATCTAGAATTTTGACTTCTTGTTTTTGCCAAATGACATACTCGGCATTGCTTTACATGTCTCTCCACATCTCTAAACATCTTTGACCAATAGAAGTTTGATTGAACAAGAGCTAGAGTCTTGTCTCTACCGAAATGTCCACCCAAAACACCATCGTGAGCTTCAGCTAAAATTACTTGTCTCAAAGAACAAGTTGGAACACATAAAGCATTAGCTCAAAAAAAAAAACCATCAAAGATAGAAAGTTGTTGAAAGGAACTTGATTTGCAATTCTGCCATATTAAATCGAAATCCACATCATTCTCATAAAGATCTTTGAATGTTTCAAATCCAACCACTTTGACTTCTATTGCTGATAATAAAGAATGTTTTCTGCTCAATGTGTTAGCAACTACATTTTGAACACCAGATTTGTGCTTTATTGTAAAGTTATAAGATTGCAAAAACTCCACCCAAGCTGCATGCCTCTTGTTTAGCTTGTGATGGTGATTAAGAACTTTAATACCTCATGATCAGAATATAGGACAAATGGCTTGGCAAGAAGATATTGACTCCAATGAGATAAAGCTCGATAAATGGCATAAAACTCCTTGTCATAGGTAGAATATTTCTTTCTAGTGTCATTTAGCTTTTCACTAAAAAATACGATGGGCTTTCCGTCTTGACTCAAAACAGCACTAATTCCTCCATTAGATGCATTACATTCAACCTCAAACACATTGTCAAAATTTAGTAGAACTAAGATAGGAGCTTCGGTCACCTTTCTTTTTAAAAGCTCAAAAGCATCATTAGCCTCACTAGTCCATTTGAATTTATCATATTTCCGACATTCGGTGATTGGAGTGACAATAGAGCTGAAACCCTTGATAAGTCTTCTATAAAAGAAAGTTAAGCCATGGAAACTCCTCACATCATGTAATGAAGCAGGTGTTGGCCAATTGAGAATAGCTTCTACCTTATTTTGATTCATCATGATTCCATCTTTTGAAACAACATACCCCAAAAACACAACACTAGAAGTAAAGAAATCACACTTCTTTAGATTAGCATAAAGTTTTTGTTGCCTCAAAATAAGAAAGATCTCTTTCACATGATTCATATGCTCCTCTTCGCTCTTACTGTACACTAATATATCATCAAAATAAACTACAATAAATATTCTAATGCATGGCTTAAATATGTGATTCATAAATCTCATGAAAGTGCTAGGAGCATTAGATAGCCCAAATGGCATAACCAACCATTTATATAAACCTTCTCTAGTTTTAAATGTTATTTTCCATTCATCTCCGGGCCTCATTCTTATTTGGTGATAGCCACTCTTCAAATCAATTTTAGAGAAAATATAAGCACCACACAATTGATCAGGTAAATCGTCGGAATAGGAAAACGATAGTCCATTGTGATTTTGTTGATGGTGCGGCTGTCCACGCACATGCTCCAAGAACCATCCTTCTTAGGCACCAACAAGGCTGGAATCGCACAAGGACTCATGCTCTCCCGAATTAACCCCTTTTTCACCAATTCATCAACTTGCCTTTAAGTTTTTCATGCTCTTTGGGACTCATTCCGTATGCTGCTTTATTAGGTAGAATAACCCCCGGAATAAGATCAATATAATGTTGGATGTCTCTCAAAGGTGAAAGTCCATGTGAAATCTCTTCCGGTATAACATTTTGAAATTCTTTTAGGATTGGTTTCATGATTGCCGGTGTCTCCTTATGTTGTTCATTCTCCTCTACTACCACTAGAGCCATAACATGACCACCCTTTTCTAATTCTCCTTTGCATTCACCATAGGACATAAAAGCGCTAACTTCCTTCTTTGGTGTGTTGATTTCGGAAGGTTGTAATGGAGTTAAGATAATCTTCTTTTCATTTACCTTAAAAGAATAAGTATGTTTGTAGCCGTCATACAATATCCTTTTATCATAATGCCAAGGTCTACCCAACAGCAAATGACAAGCGTCCATAGGAGCAACATCACACCATACTTCGTCTTTATAATATTTGCCAATAGAAAACGAAACTAAATATATTTTAGTTACCTTGATGTCATTTCCTTTTTGTAACCAATATAATTGTACGGATGTGGATGAGGAATTGTGTCTAACTTTAGCTTCTGCACCATCTCTAAAGATACCATATTCTCAAAGCTGCCGCTGTCGATGATCACCAAGCATACCTTGCCAAGAGACGTGCATTTAGTGTGAAACATGTTTTTTCTCACCCAACTTTCATCCTCGGCCACATAAGACACTTGTAAGCTATGCTGCAATACAATAGACAATCCATGATCTGCATAAGTAACCTCTTTCTCATCTTCATCATATTTTGGTTCGTCGTCGGCTTCATCTACTTCTCCATCTCTATGATCTTCAACCAAAGTTACAATCCTCCTGTTTGGACAATCTGAAGCAATATGCCCAAAACCATGACATTTGAAGCATTTTCGGCCACTAGGGGTAGAAGAATTAGGTATTTTTTTACTGCCAGCAGATTCTTCACCCTTTTCTTGTACCTTCGATGTCACCTTGCTTTGGGTGGAACTTCCTCCTTTTGTATATCCTTCTTTTGAACTGTATTGATAACTCTTTTCAAACTTCTGTTGTTTTTCAACTTTGAATGCCAGCTTGCTCATATCATTTAGACCAATATGGCTGTAGTTGAACCACTTTAGCAATCTCATATTTCAGACCTCCTAAGTATCTTGCAATTGTTTGCTCTTCCGGTTCCATAAGCTCTCCTTTTAACATCAGATTATCGAATTCTGTAGTGTACTCCTCCACACTAAGATCTTTTTGCTTGAAATCATGGATTTTGAGAAAGATCTCTTGCCTATAATTGTGAGGTAAATATTTTCTCTTCAGCTCCCTTTTCATTTTTTCCCATGTCACGATTTTACTCTTTCCCTCATGTTCTCTTTGTTTCTTCAGATTTTCCCACCAAAACGAAGCATTCCGTCTGAGTTTGAGTGCCACAAGTTTGACCTTCTTTTGTTCTGGTGGTTTATGAAAATCGAAAATTCTTTCTATTGTATTAAGCCAATCGATAAAGTCATCAACATTTATTTTACCTTTAAACTCTGGAATCTCCAATCTTGGGTTATATTTATTCTGTCACTCTTCTTGGACTCAATTTCTTATCCGACATCTTCTCGACTCCCTTGGAAGATGAGGTGTATCATCATCAGAAATAAACTCATAAACATCATTTTCATTCTGGTTGTGTGTACTTTGAAGTTCTTCAATTATTTCATTTTTTTTCTTGTAGACTACGCCGTAATCTTCGTAGCTGTAGCCTTAACGACTCAGCATCATCTTCATGGTCGCTACCTTCACCAACTATATCTTTTCCATTCCGCCTTGCCATGATCTTTAGCCTTTAGCTCTGATACCAAACTGATACCAGGGTGATGCGGAATGGGGGGAATAAAGTAGAATAGATTTCGAAAGAAAAATCGATAATAGAGCTATGTTTACTGTAATGAGTATTTCGGATAGCAAAGTCATAGTAAACAAGAAACGAACTCTCGAAGAAAAGTCGCAGTACAATTATATTTGCTGGAATGAGTGTTATGTATAGAAAAGACACGAACTCACGATAAAACTTAAATTAATCGAAAAAGAGCTCACCACCAAGTTAAAATCACCAAGGGATACAGAAATTTCACCACCCTAAGGATTATAAACGAGGATACAAAACTGAAAACAAAACACTCACCACTCAAGGACGTATCCAGGAGATACAGAGTTTAAGGGAGTACTCCAAGAGAGCTTCTTGTTGAATCTCGGATTTTGATGATATAATCAATTGGTGGGTTAATTGATCTAATCCATATTATTGAGTTAAGTGTGCAGGATTAACTACGATAATCAGAAAACATAAAGCAAGGATACCGGAGTCGAGTTTGATAGACGTTTAAGAGACCGGAGAATCATCGGAGATGCTGCCGGAACCGTCCGAGAAGAAATCGGGAACGTGTTGGAAGTTCGCCGAAGAAATCGTCGGAGGCTCGCGGAGATCACCAAGAAGGCTCGGCTACTCGTTAAAGTCATCATAAAGATTGGGAGCTTGCAGGGAGTCCGTCGGAAGAGTTCGTCGGAAAAGCTCGCCGGAACAAGACTCGACGTTCGCGGTTAAAAAAACTTGCTTAGGATGTTTTTTTATGTAGTTCACCTGTAATTAGGATTAGGATTAAGAGATAATCCTATATCCTGGTTAGGGGCCAACTGGGGCCAAAATCAGATTTGGTTTGGGCGAAAAATAAGCCAAACCAATGAATCGGAAAGTCAGGCGGTGGAACCGCCTAGCTGGGCGGTGGCACCGCCCAGCACCCGAGTGCTGGGCGGTGACACCTCCTTGGCTGGGCGGTGGCACCGCCCAGCACCCGAACGCTGGGCGGTGGCACCGCCTGGCTGGGCGGTGGAACCGCCAGCACCGGGAACCCTAAGAGAATTCAAATTTTGGAGCCCAAAATTTGAATCCTCTTGAGGCCTATAAATACCCCTCAAATCTCAGCTGAGGTTACAACTTTTGAGAAGCATTTTGATTGAGAGAAAAGTCTTAGAAAGTCTTAGCAAGCCTTGTTTTCAATTTGCTAGAGAGTTCTCCTCCTTCTTTCTTATTGAAAATTTGTAAGAGGTTGAGCTGCTTGTAAAAGGTTGTAAGAGGGGTGTTTACCCTTCCATTTTCAAGAGACTTGCTAGTGGAAGGTGGGAGCCTCATCGAAGAGGGGCCTCGCAAGTGGAGTAGGTCATTTGACCGAACCACTCTAAAAATCGGCGTAATCTCTGGTTTGCTTTTTAATATTGTCATTTACATTACTGCAAATCTTCTTACTGCTTTAGTTCCTTATTACTCTTGCTGCAATACGCCTTCAAGTTAAATTTCTCAAGCTTCGTTCTTAACGTACGAAAGATTTTATTAAAATCGAAGTTTTAATCCGCTGCACTAATTCACCCCCCCCCCTCTTAGTGCCGCTCCGATCCTAACAAGTGGTATCAGAGCAAGGTTATCTCTCATATTTGGTTTAATACCCAAGAGAGATGGCTTACTCCGGCATGCAAGAGGGCCATTCTATTGCACGACCACCTTTGTTTAATGGGTCGGATTACACATATTGGAAGACTCGCATGAGAATCTTCCTCATTTCTATGGACTTTGAGCTTTGGTCTATTGTCGAGAATGGATTTCAAAAATCTTCTCTTCCGATGAGCGAATGGAATGAATCGGAGAAGAAGGTTTTTGCTTTAAATGCAAAGGCTATGAATGCCTTGTTTTGTGCACTAGACAAAAACGAATTTAATCGTGTTTCAATGTGTGATTCGGCTTTTGATATTTGGAGAACTCTTGAGGTCACTCATGAAGGCACTAGCCGAGTGAAAGAGTCCAAAATCAACATCCTTGTGCACTCTTACGAACTTTTCCGAATGAAACCAAGTGAGTCCATCGGAGACATGTACACCCGGTTTACGGATGTCATCAATGGACTCAAAGCTCTTGGTAAAGATTTTACTAACTTTGAACTAGTAACTAAAATCTTAAGATCCCTCCCTAAAAGTTGGGATCCAAAAGTTACGGCCATTCAAGAGGCCAAAGACCTCAAAGCATTCCCTCTTGAAGAACTCATTGGGTCTCTAATGACCTATGAAATGACATGTCAAGCTCATGACGAGCTCGAGAACCCCCTTCCAAAGAACAGGAAGGATATGGCACTCAAATCACAAGAAGACCACTTGAAAGGAACATCAAGTGATGAGGACAGTGACAATGACATTGCACTTTTGACTCAAAAGTTTAAAAAATATTTAAGAAAGAACAGATTTAAAAATAATACAAAAAATAAATTTGAACAAAAGAAGGACCAAGTGATTTGCTATGAATGCAAAAAACCGGGACACTTCAAGAACGATTGTCCTCAAGCCAAAAAGAGGACATCAAAGAAGAAGGCATTCAAGGCAACGTGGGATGATTCAAGCGCATCCGAAGAAGAGGAGTCCAACACCGAGCAAGTTGCTCATTACGCGCTAATGGCGTTAGGAGAAGAGGTATGCGATTTATTTAATGAAGATTTATCTTTTGAAGAACTGTCTATCGCTTTTCATGAATTATTTGATGAATGTAGAATTGTTAGCAAGAAGTTAAGTATCTTAAAGAAAGAGCATGCTTTGCTACAAGATAAGTTTGATAGTCTTCAAACTCCTCCATGCTCTAAGTGTGAGCACTTAGAAGCAATAAAAAATGAAAACTTGCTTCTTAAGGAAACCTTAAACAAGTTTAAGGTCGGTAGCAAAGGATTAGATATGATCCTTGCTCACAAGGGTCACATCGCAAATAGAAATGGAATTGGATTTGTAAAAGGATTACATCAAAATCCTACCACTTTCATAAAAGGACCTACATTACATGTTTCCTCTTATATGAAATGCAACTTTTGTTGCAAATCCGGACATATTGCCTACAAATGCCCATTTAGGAAAATTAGTTCACAAAAATTAATATGGGTTCCTAAAGGAACTATAAAGAATTCAATCATAAATAACAAAGTTAGTGGGTCAATTTTTGAGGCACCCAAAATCAAATGGGTACCTAAAAATCATCCTCTTTTGTAGACAAACCTACAAGCTAGGAGCAAGAGATGGTATCTCGATAGTGGATGCTCAAGACATATGACTGGAGATCCATCTCATTTCTCTATGCTCACTAGCAAAGAAGAAGGGTACGTTACCTTCGGAGACAACAACAAGGGCAAAATCATTGGCAAGGGAACTATTGGTAACAAATTTAATTTTTCCATTGATGATGTCTTACTAGTTGATGGATTGAAACATAATCTCTTGAGTATTAGTCAACTATGCGATAAAGGTTACATCGTTAGATTTGAATCAAATATGTGCATTATTGAAAAACCAAATCATAACATGACTATGATTGCTTTAAAACAAAATAATGTCTATACCATCAATCTTGATGAACTAAGTAATGAAATGTGCTTCTCCGTCGTAAATGATGATGCTTGGCTTTGGCATAGGAGATTAGGCCATGCAAGCATGAAAACAATATCTAAGATCTCATCTCAAGAATTAGTACGAGGAATTCCAAATTTAAAGTTTATTAAGGACAAAGTATGCGATGCATGTCAACTAGGCAAACAAATAAAAACAAGCTTCAAACCAAAAAATCAAATTAGCACTACTAGACCATTACAATTGATCCATTTGGACTTATTTGGACCAATTGATACAACAAGTCTAGGTGGAAGCAAATATGCTTTTGTGATTGTGGATGACTACTCTAGATATACTTGGACCTATTTCTTAGCTCACAAAAGTGATTGCTTCAAGTGTTTCTCTAAATTTTGTAAACTCACTCAAAACGAAAAAGGCTTCATGATTTCATCAATTCGGAGTGATCACGGTGGTGAATTCCAAAACCATGAATTTCAAAATTTTTGCGAAAGTAATGGGTACAATCACAACTTCTCAACTCCAAGAAATCCTCAACAAAATGGAGTAGTTGAAAGGAAAAATAGAAACCTACAAGAAATGGCAAGAACTATGTTGAATGAACAAAGTTTACCTAAGTACTTTTGGGCCGAAGCTGTAAATACGGCTTGCTACATCATGAATAGAGTCCTAATAAGACCATCCTTATCCAAAACTCCCTATGAATTATGGAATAACAAAAAACCAAACATCTCCTATTTTAAAGTTTTTGGTTGTAAATGCTTTATTTTAAATGAAAGGGATGCTTTAGGAAAATTTGATGCTAAATCCGATGAAGGCATCTTTCTTGGTTACTCTTCCGTTTCTAAAGCTTTTCGGGTTTTTAATAAAAGAACTTTAGTAATTGAAGAGTCTATTCATGTAGTTTTTAATGAAATTTCCGATTTAAAGAAAAATGATTTTGATGATGATCTTGGTTTTGATAATTTGAATTTAAATGAACCCTCTCCTCAAAATAGCCATTTGAATGCATCTTCTTCCGAAATTTCTTTACCAAAAGAATGGAAGTATGTAGATGCTCATCCAAAAGAGCAAATTATAGGAGATACATCAAAAGGGGTTCAAACTCGTTCTTCTTTCAAAAATTTTTGTGCTAACGCCGCCTTCCTTTCTCAAATTGAACCTAAATGCATTGACGAAGCCTTAAAAGATGATTTTTGGATCATTGCAATGCAAGAAGAATTGAACCAATTTGAGAGGAATGAGGTATGGAAGCTTGTTCCTAGACCAAGTGACCACTTAGTCATAGGTACTAAGTGGGTCTTTAGAAACAAGCAAGACGAAAATGGTATTGTGGTTAAAAACAAGGCTAGATTAGTGGCCAAAGGTTTCAACCAAGAAGAAGGTATCGATTACGAAGAAACCTTCGCTCCCGTGGCTCGATTAGAAGCCATAAGGATGCTCCTTGCCTATGCTAGTAGTAATAATTTTAAACTATTTCAAATGGATGTTAAAAGTGCTTTCTTGAATGGTTTTATTTCCGAAGAAGTATTTGTCGAACAACCTCCCGGATTTGAAAATTCTCTTCTTCCTAATCATGTATTCAAATTGACTAAAGCTCTCTATGGCTTAAAACAAGCTCCTAGAGCTTGGTATGAAAGGCTTAGTTCCTTTCTTATTTTAAATAATTTTACCAAAGGCAAGGTTGATACTACATTGTTTATTAAACATTTTGAAAATAATTTTCTTATTGTGCAAATTTATGTTGACGATATTGTGTTTGGCTCTTCGGATGAATCACTATGTGAATCATTTGCCAAATGTATGAGTCTTGAATTTGAAATGAGTTTAATGGGTGAATTAACTTTCTTTTTGGGATTACAAATCAAACAACTTAGTGATGGTATATTTCTTAACCAATCCAAATATACATTAGAATTGTTAAAACGATTTAACATGGATAATTCAAAAGCAATAAACACCCCTATGAGTACTGCGACTAAGTTAGATATGGATGAAAATGGTGAAAGTTTCGATCAAAAAACGTATAGGGGAATGATAGGTAGTCTACTCTACCTCACTGCGACTAGACCGGATATTATGTTTAGTGTAGGACTTTGCGCTAGGTTTCAATCTAATCCTAAATTATCTCATCTTAAGAGTGTTAAAAGAATATTTAGGTATCTTAAAGGAACTTCAAATTTAGGATTGTGGTATCCAAAATCTGAAAATTTTGATTTAATAGCCTATGCGGATGCCGATTTTGGCGGATGCAGAATAGATAGAAAAAGTACATCCGGAACATGCCAATTTTTAGGACATGCACTTGTTTCTTGGACTTCCAAGAAACAAAATTCAGTTGCACTATCTACGGCAGAAGCCGAATACATAGCTGCAAGTGCATGTTGTGCACAAGTCATTTGGATGAAAAATACATTAGAAGACTATGGAATTCACTTTAAAAATATTCCCATAAAATGTGATAATACTAGTGCCATATGTCTTACTAAAAATCCAATTCAGCATTCTAGAACTAAACACATCGACGTTAGGCATCATTTCATACGCGATCATGTCCTTAACAATAATATTGTTCTAGAATTCATTGACACAAAGCATCAATTAGCGGATATATTCACAAAAGCCTTGAATGAAGACCAATTTGAATTCATTAGAAGGGAATTAGGTATGTTAAATTGTCCCTAAACAATAAACTTGTTTGATTGGATTTTCCGTAAAGTTTTTCATCTTCTTTCCATCTCTCATTCCATATGACATGTTGTGAAATCTCGAAATCGACTTTGATGACTTGATAATGAATTTCAAGTTAGCGATTTGATTTAAATAAGTTTTATCTAAATCATAATCTTGATCTTGCAAAATTGGAATCACAAATAATATCTTTTGGCATTCATGAATTGATACTTACAAATATGAAAGTATTGGCATTCATGACTTGAATTTGATTGAAACATTGTATGCTTAAATTAATCATTCTCCTATGTTTCAAAAATTCTTTAAATGCCTTATGTGATGATTAAAAAGTAAATGTTGAGATTTTCATGAATTTGACGATTTGAATGAGTTTGTATTCGAATTATGATCTTGACTTCGTGAAATTACTACTTGAATTTTTTTCTTATCCCAATCTCTCTCTTATACATCTACAATTTCTGTTATTCATAGGAAGAAGAGATTAGATAATATGAATGCATGCTGAATTTTCCTCTAAAATGAACTCTGCGTAAATATTTTTGCATACTTAATTTTCAATGATAAAATCGTTGTATGACAAAATATGTGCTTCAAGTCTCATTTTCCTTTTTGTTGATGACAAAGGGGGAGAAAAGTGATGACTTATATCATTCTTAATAGCATGACAAAATATGAATTGCAAAATCCTTGAGAAAAGTGATCGATCGATGATTATCTTATATGCCTTGCAAAATCCTTGAAAATATTGTAAGATTGATTGATCATATTGAATGCATGCCTAAAATGTATAATCATGCAATTCAAGTTGAAAATCTTTATCTCTTGTCATAGTAAAATTTGTCTCTTATCTTTCGACTTGAAAAAGATTTTCATCAAAGTTTCGCATTTACATTATGCTTAATGAGAATAACGATAAGTTCTACGGTTAGAGCTTATAGGTTTATACTTGAATTCAATGATGAAATTCAAGTGTTTTATCTTCTCATAATATGGCATATAGATAGGGGGAGTTATGTTTAACTCCGTCATCAATTGATTGTCATCATCAAAAAGGGGGAGATTGTTGAATCTCGGATTTTGATGATATAATCAATTGGTGGGTTAATTGATCTAATCCATATTATTGAGTTAAGTGTGCAGGATTAACTACGATAATCAGAAAACATAAAGCAAGGATACCGGAGTCGAGTTTGATAGACGTTTAAGAGACCGGAGAATCATCGGAGATGCTGCCGGAACCGTCCGAGAAGAAATCGGGAACGTGTTGGAAGTTCGCCGAAGAAATCGTCGGAGGCTCGCGGAGATCACCAAGAAGGCTCGGCTACTCGTTAAAGTCATCATAAAGATTGGGAGCTTGCAGGGAGTCCGTCGGAAGAGTTCGTCGGAAAAGCTCGCCGGAACAAGACTCGACGTTCGCGGTTAAAAAAACTTGCTTAGGATGTTTTTTTATGTAGTTCACCTGTAATTAGGATTAGGATTAAGAGATAATCCTATATCCTGGTTAGGGGCCAACTGGGGCCAAAATCAGATTTGGTTTGGGCGAAAAATAAGCCAAACCAATGAATCGGAAAGTCAGGCGGTGGAACCGCCTGGCTGGGCGGTGACACCTCCTTGGCTGGGCGGTGGCACCGCCCAGCACCCGAACGCTGGGCGGTGGCACCGCCTGGCTGGGCGGTGGAACCGCCAGCACCGGGAACCCTAAGAGAATTCAAATTTTGGAGCCCAAAATTTGAATCCTCTTGAGGCCTATAAATACCCCTCAAATCTCAGCTGAGGTTACAACTTTTGAGAAGCATTTTGATTGAGAGAAAAGTCTTAGAAAGTCTTAGCAAGCCTTGTTTTCAATTTGCTAGAGAGTTCTCCTCCTTCTTTCTTATTGAAAATTTGTAAGAGGTTGAGCTGCTTGTAAAAGGTTGTAAGAGGGGTGTTTACCCTTCCATTTTCAAGAGACTTGCTAGTGGAAGGTGGGAGCCTCATCGAAGAGGGGCCTCGCAAGTGGAGTAGGTCATTTGACCGAACCACTCTAAAAATCGGCGTAATCTCTGGTTTGCTTTTTAATATTGTCATTTACATTACTGCAAATCTTCTTACTGCTTTAGTTCCTTATTACTCTTGCTGCAATACGCCTTCAAGTTAAATTTCTCAAGCTTCGTTCTTAACGTACGAAAGATTTTATTAAAATCGAAGTTTTAATCCGCTGCACTAATTCACCCCCCCCCCTCTTAGTGCCGCTCCGATCCTAACACTTCTGTCAAAATATCATCAGTTTTCTAAAGTTCTTTCTAAGTCCTAAACACCAAAATAAATACTAGTGCATGAAACAACCCTTCATGCATAGGGAATTTCGAAATTAAGTGTTTTACAACTACTAACCAACTCCTTTAATGCATTCCTTGGTAATGAAGAAAAGCACATTGAAACAGCTTTAACTTTATGCAGAGAATATGTTGATGAGCTGTCATATTTGAGTGTGCTGAGTTGAAGACTATGAGGTAACATTGTTGGCTGAAAAAAATACCATAGCATCAGCAAGGTCCATATGAGCAGATTGTAACAAATTAGATACTCCCGTGTCACTAATTAGCGAGTCTAATCAAGTTAGAGTGAGTCTGAGAGTGAGTGAAAGCAGGGAGAGGAGGCTGATTTGACTGTTGGAAGCTGATTTGACCCAAGATGAATTGGTACCAATCGAAATCCAACTGTTACCGATTGATTCGAGTTGGTAACGGTCAGGTTTTGACCATATCGTTTGATATAGGGGGCATACATCTCAGTACACCCCCCTGTTTTATACGTTCTGCTCAAAACGAAGCGGTACACATACCAGTCATTGGGTGGATAGGTACATGTTGCCCATTTCATACCATTTCGGGTGGTACATCAATCACTGGATTCATCAAAGGTCATTGCCATGGCTTAACCTTTAGTTAGATATCTTGCCATAATAAATTTTTTTTCTTTAATTAGTTTCTTCTAGTGAGTTTTTTAATTTTTCATTACTAGAGTTTGGACCTCTTCACTTGTCCGTTTTTGTGCTTTCATTCTACTCCTAAACAAATATTGGAGATCTCATTAGTAATAGAATTTGAGGAGTGTTCGACTAAACTAGATTAGAAATATAGGACATATTTAATTCCGACAACAGTATAGTGGAGATCTCATCTGAATTTTCTTTTCCATATTTTCATGGATATACTGAAAACCGATTTACCTATTGTACTTAGGAAATATCTCATTTCATTTCTTGAGTTGTTAAATGCAAGATATTATTTGTGATGCTGGTTATCTGCCTATTTGCTTTAAATTTAATCTGCAAACTGGTAATGCTTATGTTGTTGCAATACAGGAGCTCATGACAAGGCATAAATCAACTGTTGCGGAATATCTTTCTAAAAATTATGAATGGGTAATTGATCTCTTTCTTCTGGGTCTGGAGGCTTTTTTCCTCATTTTTCTTATTATGGGTAAGGTGTGAAAGCATCAGGTAGCTAGATCCAAATTATATCCTGAAATGATTGGAGTTTTAATCTAGTGAGTTTTAGTTTTAATGTTATTCTCGTAGTGGTCAAACTATTGAAGTTTTTAAATAATTCACTTATTCTCGATCTATTCTGAATTTATGGTTAGAATTTCTTCTGTTGATAGAATTACTTGATGCTTGTAACCAACTTGTAATTTAAACATCTTTTGAATGGGTTATATAAGTCACTGAACAATGGGCAGTGGAAATCAACAATATACAATTTAACTCAACTTGTATCCCAGTAATGTGAAAATATGTGTCATTGTATCTTCTGAACTGTATTAGGTTTCATATTTATTTTGGTTTTGAATCTTCACTAGTAATTTTGCAAAATGCTCATAAATCTATGTGCATGAAATGATATTCTGGCCTTGATGTATTGATCAACTACCGTTGTTTTGATGTAATTTTGCTATGTTGTTGGCACCAAATACCATCTGTTCTGGATTTCCTGCATTGTTAAAATAGCTTAGATCTGGATGCTGATATATTTTCTTTTAATGAAGTTCGAAAATTTTTATTTAGTGGTATTATGTACTTGACCAAGCATGTTGACAATATTGCCCAGAACTTGATTTCATTTGCATTTGTTACTCGGAAATTTCATCCCGAAGGCCTTAAAGACCATCTCTTTTTTCCTTTTTTCTTTATGAAAATCAATATTTCCAAAAGTTCACTTTGGTTCTTTCACTTCTATCTTGTAGTTAGAGCCAGAGTAGTCATTTCTCATTTCTTAGCTCCTCACCTACACTTGCCTATAACTAGTTTATTCAAGACGTGCAAGGAAACATGGAGTTACAAAAAATGCAACCTTACTAGTGGAGACTCATTGGATAGTGGAAACATGTTCAACTTTTCTAAATAGAGGAAAATAGCTTTTAAATAAAAGCCTCTTATTAAATCCTAATGGCAGATGTTAAATTGGAAAAAAACATGTTGGTAGGAATATTGTACATTTGAGTAAGGATTATAATTTCGAATAATACTGCCCGTATCGGGCGGTACGTACCGGTCCATCAACAGACCAGTACATGGACCGCCCACTACCGAGCGGTATTATATATATAATATATATTATAATATATATTATAATATATATATTATATAAATATGCGACGTCGTCTCTTTCTCCCTAGGTGGGAAAAGGCGACGTTGCGTTGCCTCGGCAACGTTGCCGAAAAAGGCGACGCCGCATCGCCTCGGCAACGTTGCCGAAAAAGGCAACGTCGCGTCGCCTCGGCAATGTTGCTGAAATTTTTTTATTTATATATATAAATAAATAAATAAATATAAATAAATAAATAAATATATATATATATATATATATGTAAGATTTTTTTCACTTATATATATATATATATATATATATATATATATATATATAAAAGTAAAAAAAATCTTATATATAGGTGATGTCGCCTCGTTTTTCTACGACGTCGCCGAATTATATATATATATATATATATATATATACCGAACGGTATATCGCTTGGTATACAATATCGTACCGTATCAAGCGAATGTCGAAACTTCGGTACACTACGATATTTGAATCCTTGCATTTTAGTATAAGGGCATGAGAGATGAATGCTTCACCAACACATAACTCCATTGGTTGATTTACTTCATTTTTTATCTCTTTGATTAGATTCTTTCAATATTAGAACTGTGAAAGAAAAAATTATTTTCCCCATGGCTAGTCCTGTAAGGTTCCAGTGCAATATGTGGGATGTGTTGATAGCAATTTTTTTAACTATTTATCGTTCCAGTTTTTCGCAGAATTTAACTCAAGGCTGTTATCATCTCCCAATTACATCACAAGAAGGCAAGCTATCAAGGTAATTACAGTCCGTTACCAGATCATGTTTCTTTCTAGAGTAACATAACTCTTTTGGAACATTCTGATATTTGGCCTTCAACTTATTTTTTCTTAGAGATCTTCTACACATTCATGTTCAGTGGTTCTATTTGATATCTTGAAAGCCTGTGAAATGCCCCGATCTTTTGCTGATTAGATTCAGTTATTGCTTGAAGTATCTTCAGCTATCTATCTGTTGAAACGGTTGCCAACATCCTCTTTTCCTCAGCTTTTAGGTGACATATTACTGGACCGGTCAAATTCTGCAGTTATGGTGCGCTATGTTAGCTCAAAAGACAATCTTATGATTCTAATGAATCTCCTCAGGGTATGTTTAACTTGAACCTTTCTCAACAAGATTGATATGACTCCCTTTATATCATTTCCGGTGATTTTTACTTGGACAATTCCCTCTGCAAATTCTCATATTTATCATTGTTACCCAGTAACTTGAAGAAGCATCATCATAGTGTCTTAAATTTTCAGATGTCACTTGTTCGCGGTGAAATCTCCATTACTTGATGAATATATCTGCTGGCATTGGTCTCTATTAGTGATAACTCATTTGAGCTACACTGTGGAGCTCTTATTTTGTCTAAACAGAAATTCCTTGATTTTTCTATATGTATTAAAACACTCATAATTGTTATTATTGTAGAACAATTGGTGATTCCATAATAGTTGATAAGATATTACCAAGTAGATGGTATTATGGTTGGTGAGTTTGTTTTGTGTAGCACTTATAAGTTCATTAGCTGCTGAGGTCTTGACCCAAAAGTATTGGTATTCTAAATATCCATATTGTCCTCTTATGTCAGGAATCAAGTAAGAATATTCAGATAGAAGCATTTCATGTATTTAAGGTATTACTTATTTCCATCGCTCTCTGTTCTTCGTCACCTAATCTTCTTAGATTTGACTATTTTTCCTTTTTTGGGTGTATAAAAATTTCAGTTATTTGTTGCTAATCAAAATAAGCCACCTGAGATAACAAGCATTTTGACTACAAACAAAAGAAAACTTCTTCGTCTACTCCAAGATCTCAAATTAGACAAAGGTACGCTGGATTAACATATCCTAGTTGTCTGATTACTTCATAGCACATGCTTGTGATATCTTATGTCATGTTTTTTGTTCAGAATATCAAGTTTGTATCGATAAAACTTGTATTCCTTGTTGTCGACTCGTGTTTACTTAGCTTCTTTGTGTGAGTGCCAACATAGGATCAGTACTCTTTTTGACATATTTTATGGATTCACTCTTTCTTGGATCAATTTTCTGCAGAAGACGAACAGTTTGAAGGAGACAAAGCCCAAGTCATCCAAGAGATAGAAGCACTTGATTAAGAGAATCTCTCTTTAATTGAGTTCGTGGAGTGCTGTTATTTTTCACTCTTATGCTGGAACTTGGTACCACACTTATTCAATGATTTCCTGTATGGTATGCAGTGCTATATGTTTTATCTACCAAGAAGGATGACGATGATATATGTTACTGTTGTTTCTTTCCATATTTCATCACGCCTCTTTATATGCTGGCTATTGTTGTGCAATCAATCATAAAGACTTTGTATTGGGGATGTGATTGATTGCATTCTTTTGTTTCTTGGCCAGAAAATTAATAAAGCATAGGCATTCTTTCGTTTGTTCAGACTTGATGGCATATGAATGCATTATTATGAGGTTTTGAACCTACAAAATCAACAAGCAGCAGGACTGTGAATGATACCGGGGAGGGTAAAAATGCAAAATGAATTTCGAAAGAACACCAATAGAATAGTTGTACAGATAGAAAATATCACAGAAGGCAATGAACGAACCCTTGAAGAAACTTTGGTAAAACGAAAAATAGCTCACCACCAAGTTTAAAATCAAAAGGGATACAAAAAGATCACAATCCTAATGACAATAAACAAGGATATAGAACTGAAAGCAAAAGACTCACCACTCAAGGACATATCCAAGAGATACAGAGTTCAAAAGAGCACTCTAAGAGAGCTTCTGCCAATATCATCAGTTTTCTAAAGTCTTTTCTAAGCCCTAAACCTCAAAATAAATACTAGTGCATGAAACAACCCTTCATGCATAGGAAATTTTGAAATTAAGTGCTTTACAGCTGTCAACCAACTCCATTAATGTATTCCTTAGCCATGAAGAAAAGCACCATGATACAGCTTTACAGTTGTCAACCAACTCCATTAATGTATTCCTTTGTGCAAGGAATATGCTGATGAGCTGTCTTATCTGAGTAGGCTGAGTTGAAGATTATGTAGCAATATTGTTGGCTGAAAAAAATATCATATTATCAGTGTGGTCCATATGAGCAGATTGTAGCAAATTAGATACTCCCGTGTCAATCTCCCCTGGTTGAAAAAGACTTGTCCTCAAGTTCTTGTTTGTTTCGTCATCATGATTATAAAAAGGACTTAAATCAGTCACATTAAATGTTGGGGATATTCCGTAATCTTTAGGTAGCTCAATCTCATAAGCATTTTTGTCAATTCTCTTAAGCACCTTAAATGGACCATCAGCCTTAGGTTTCAGTTTTACAAATTTTTCCGGCGGAAACCTCTCCTTCCTTAGATGAATCCAAACTAAATCACCTGCATTAAACTCCATAAGTTTTTTTGTGTTTGTTAGCAGCTTGCATGTACCTCTCATTTTGTTTCTCAATGGTTGCTTTCACACCCTCATGTAGCTTCTTTATCTGCTTAGCTCTTTCATCAGCATCTCCATTAAATTGTTTTGTTGTAGAATGTGGGATTAAGTCCAAAGGACCAGCAGGATTAGCACAAAAAATTACCTCAAAAGGACTCTCACCAATATTATGATGCATAGAACGATTGTAGGCAAACTCAATTTGTGGAAGAATGACATCCCATTGCTTAATATTCTTGCCAACATAGCTTCTAAGCAAATTTCCCAAGCTTCGGTTTGTTACCTTAGTTTGTCCATCGGTTTGTGGATGATACGAGCTGCTGAAATTCAAAGAAGTACCCAGCTTCCTCCAAAGAGTTCTCCAAAAATGACTAACAAATTTTGAATCTCGATCAGACACCATAGTTCTTGGAATACCATGCAATTTAACAATCTCAAAATATAAATCAACAATATGAGATGCATCATTTGATTTATTGCATGGAACAAAGTGAGACATTTTTGAAAATCTGTCAACAACAACCATGATAGAATCCTTCTTCCTTTGAGTTCTTGGTAGTCCCAAAACGAAATCAAGACTCACATCCTCCCATGGAGCATTTGGCACTGGCAATGGAGTGTACAAACCAGAATTTTGACTTCTTGTTTTTGCCAAATGACACAATCGGCATTGCTTCACATGTCTATCCACATCTCTGAACATTTTAGGCCAGTAGAAATTTGATTGAACAAGAGCTAGAGTCTTGTCCCTACCGAAATGTGTTAGGATCGAGAGCACTAAGAGGGAGGGGGTGAATTAGTGCAGCGAAAATCTTTCAGCGATTAAAAACGAAAGCTGTGTTCGTCTGATAAAAACTATATTGATGCAAAAGCCGATTCTAAGAATACTTATGATTAAGTGCAGTTTATGTCTAAACACAGTTTGCGTCTAAGCGCAGTTTGCGTCTGAATGCAGTTTGCGTCTAAATGCAGATTGCGTCTAAGCGCAGTTTGCGTCTAAGATCAGATTGCATCTAAGCGCAGTGCAGTTTGCGTCTAAACGCAGTTTTACGTCTAAACATAGTTTTACGTCTAAACGTAGTTTTACGTCTAAACGCAGTTTGCGTCTAAACGTAGTTTTACGTCTAAACGTAGTTTTACGTCTAAACGCAGTTTGCGTCTAAACGCAGTTTTACGTCTAAACGTAGTTTTACGTTTAAAAGTAGTTTACGTCTAAAACACAGTTTTACGTTTAAACACAGTTTGCGCAGTTTACGTCAAAAACACAGTTTTACGTCTAAACGTAGTTTTAAAGGGATCTGAACTTAGAAACTTCGTTCGTAAAAGCACAGAAGACAGTTTTGCAGAATCAAAACGTAAACGTAAACTGTAACGTATGAAAACACCGATTTACGTTTGAATGCAGATTCGGAAAGATCAGCACTTAGAAACTTGTTCGTAAAGGCACAGAGAGCAGTAGCTATGTAGGAGGTTTGCAGTAATGATAAGTGCTCAAAATAAACGCAAACCAGAGATTTAGAGTGGTTCGGTCAGTCTTGACCTACTCCACTTTTGGCTTCCTCCACCGACGAGGTCACCGACATCAACTAGAGGCCTTCCTTCAATAGGCGAAGGCCAACTGCCCTTTTACGGATTCACTCCTTTTGATGGGCTCGGGAGACAACCCTTACAGGACCTTTCTCTCCTCTCTTTACAACTCAAGACTTGAAGAACAGAAAGAGGAGAACTTTAGGACTTTACACAAATTTGAGCTCTTAGAATCACAGAAAAGATCAAGAATTCGGTGTAGGTCTATATCTTTTCAGTGCTGAATGGGTGGGGTATTTATAGGCCCCAACCCAATTCAAATTTGGAGCTCAAAACGATCAAATCCCGGAATTTCGGGATCAGGCGGTTGCACCTCCTGACTGGAGAGGTTGCACCGCTTGGCAGAGCTCGAAGACTGAGCCCAGGCGGTGCCACCTCTTGACTGAGGTGGTTGCACCTTTCTGCCAGAGCTCGAAGACCGAGCTCAAGCGGTGCCACCTCTCTGTCGGGGAGGTTGCACCGCTCAGTCTTGCTCGAAGACTGAGCTCAAGCGGTGCCACCTCTCTGTCAGGGAGGTTGCACCGCCCAGTCTAGCTCGAAGACTGAGCTCAGGCGGTGCCACCTCCTGGCTGGGGAGGTTGCACCGCCCAGTCTCGCTGGGAGGCTTAGCCCAGGCGGTGCCACCTCTTGGCCTAGGCGGTTGCACCTCCTGGTGCAATCAAGGTCCGAATGGTTAGCTCTATTCGGCCCAATTTCAGTCTTTCAGGGGCCCAATTGCCCCAAGATTAAGCTAATGGGATCACCTCCCATTTTCCAACTTAATCAACGTGCTAACTACGATTAGATCTAAGACAATTTCTGCAGCTTTGCTTCGGTGCGTCAATCGCTTCTTCCGGCGAGTTTCCGGCGAACTTCCGTCGATCATCCGATGAACCCTCGGTGATGCTCCTGCGGACTTCCGGCAAACTCCTGGACTTTGCGACGATCCACTTGGCGAGTTCCGACGAGCTTCGCTTGGCAAGCTTCTGGACTTCTCGGATCTGTTCTCGCAGAACCTCCGACGACCGTCCGAACTTCCGTCGAACTCTCGAACTCCCAACGTGATCATGAACTTGACTCCGGCGCAACTCCTGCTGCTTGTCTAACTTTCATCGTAGTTAATCCTGCACACTTATCTCAACACATAGATTAGACAACAAATGACAATTGACTTCATCATCAAAATCCGAGATTCAACAAAATGTCCTCCCAAAACACCACCATGAGCTTCAGCTAGAATTACTTGTCTCAAAGAACAAGATGGAGCCAAATCATCAAAGATAAAAAATTGTTGAAAGGAACCTGATTTACAATTCTACCATATCGAGCCAAATCCACATCATTCTCATATGGATATTTGAATGTTTCAAATCCAACCACTTTGACTTCCATTGCTGATAATAAAGAATGCTTTCTGCTCAATGCGTCAGCAACTACATTTTGAACACCAGATTTGTGCTTGATTGTAAAGTTGTAAGATTGTAAAAACTGCATGCCTCTTGTTTAGCTTGTGCTGGTGATTAATGAACTTTAATGCCTCATGATCAGAATATAGAACAAATGGCTTGGCAAGAAGATATTGACTCCAACGAGACAAAGCTCGATAAATCGCATAAAACTCTTTATCATAAGTAGAGTATTTATTTCTCGTATCATTCAGCTTTTCACTAAAAAATGCAATGGGCCTTCCGTCTTGACTCAAAACAGCACAAATTCCCACATTAGATGTATCACATTCAACTTTAAACACATTATCAAAATTTGGTAGACTAAGATAGGAGCTTCAGTAACCTTTCTTTTCAAAAGCTCAAAAGCATCGTTAGCCTCACTAGTCCATTTGAATTTATCACATTTCAGACATTCGGTGATTGGAGCGACAATAGAGCTGAAACCCTTGATAAATCTTTTGTAAAACGAAGTTAAGCCATGGAAACTCCTCACATCATGCAACGAAGCAGGTGTTGGCCAACTGAGAATAGCCTCTACTTTACTTTGATCCATCATGATTCCATCTTTTGAAACAACATACCCCAGAAACACCACACCAGAAGTAAAGAAATTACACTTCTTTAGATTAGCATAAAGTTTTTGATGCCTTAAAATAAGAAAGATCTCTTTTAGATGATTCATATGCTCCTCTTCGCTCTTGCTGTACACCAATATATCGTCAAAATAAACTACAACAAATATTCCAATGCATGGCTTAAGTATGTGATTCATAAATCTCATGAAGGTGCTAGGAGCATTAGATAGCCCAAATGGCATAACCAACCATTCATATAAGCCTTCTCTAGTTTTAAATGCTGTTTTCCACTCATCTCCGGGCCTCATTCTTATTTGGTGATAGCCACTCCTCAAATCAATTTTTGAGAAAATATAAGCACCACACAATTGATCAATTAAATCATCTAACTTTGGAATAGGAAAGCAATAGTCCACTGTGATTTTGTTGATGGTGCGACTGTCCACGCACATTCTCCAAGAACCATCATTCTTAGGCACTAACAAGGCTGGAACCGCACAAGGACTCATGCTCTCTCGGATTAACCCTTTTTTCACCAATTCATCAACTTGCCTTTGAAGTTCTTCATGCTCCTTGGGACTCATTCTGTATGCTGCCTTATTAGGTAGAACAGCCCTCGGAATAAGATCAATGTGATGTTGGATATCTCTCAAGGGTGGAAGGCCATGTGGAATCTCTTTTGGTATAACATCTTTAAACTCTTCCAAGATTTTTTTCATGATTTCTGGTGTCTCCTTGTGTTGTTCATTTTCTTCTACTACTAGTAGAGCCATAACATGACCACCCTTGTCTAATTCATCTTTGCATTCACCATAGGACATAAAAAGCACTAACTTTCTTTTTTGGTGCACTGATTTGGGATGGTTGTAATGGAGCTAAAATAATCTTCTTTTCATTCACCTTAAAAGAATTAGTATGTTTGTAGCCATCATACAACACCCTTCTATCATAATGTCAAGGTCTTCCCAATAGCAAATGACAAGCATCCATAGGAGCAACATCACACCATACTTCATCTTTATAATACTTGCCAATAGGAAATGAAACTAAACATCTTTTAGTTACATTGATGTCATTTCCTTTTTGCAGCCAACATAACTGGTATGGATGTGGATGAGGGATGGTATCCAACTTTAGCTTCTGCACCATCTCCAAAGATACCACATTCTCAAAGCTAGCGCTGTCGATGATCATCAAGCACACTTTGCCAAGAGAAGTGCATTTAGTGTGAAACAAATTTTTTCTCACCCAACTTTCATCGTCGGCCACATATGACACTTGTAAACTACGTTGTAATACAATAGACAAATCATGATCAGCATAAGTAATCTCTTCTTCATCATCATCGTATTTTGGTTCGTCGTCAACTTCATCTTCTCCTCCATCAGTATGATCTTCAACCAAAGTTACAATCCTCCTATTTAGACAATCCGAAGCAATATACCCAAAACCATGACATTTGAAGCATTTTTGGCCAGTTGGGGTAGAAGAATTAGGTGTTTTTTTGCTGCCAGTAGATTCTTCACCCTTTTCTTGCACCTTCGATATCACCTTGCTTTGGACAGTAGGCTTGGAACTTCCTCCTTTTGTGTAGCCTTCTTTTGAGCTATACCGAAAACTCTTTTCAAACTTCTGTTACTTTTCAACTTTTAATGCCAGCTTGCTCACATCATTTAAAGACCAATATGGCTGTAGCTGAACAACTTTAGCAATCTCATACTTCAGACCTCCCAAGTATCTTGCAATTGTTTGCTCTTCCGGTTCCACCAGTTCTCCTTTTAACATCAAATTATCAAATTCTGCAGTATACTCCTCCACACTAAGATCTTTTTGCTTGAAATCATGTATTTTGAGAAAGATCTCTTGCCTATAATTATGAGGTAAATATTTTCTCTTTAGCTCCCTTTTCATTTTCTCCCATGTAACGATCTTACTCTTCCCCTCACGTTCTCTTTGTTTCTTTAGATTTTTCCACCAAAAAGATACATTCCGCCTGAGTTTGAGTGCCACAAGTTTGACCTTCTTTTGTTCTGGTGGTTCATGAAAATCAAAAATTCTTTCTACTGTGTTAAGACAATCGATAAAGTCATCAACATCTATTTTACCTTCAAATTCTGGAATATCTAATCTGGGGTTATATTTATTCTGCCACTCATCTCGGGCTTCATTTCTTCTCCGACATCTACTCGACTCCCTTGGAAGAGGTGTATCATCATTAGAAGTAAACTCTCGAGCTTCATTTTCATGTTGGTTATGTCTATTTTGAAGTTCGTCGATTATCTCATTTTTTTCTTGTAGGCTACGCAGCAATTTTCGTAGCTGCAGCCTCAACGACTCAGCGTCATCTTCGTGGTTGCTACCTTCACCAATTACATCTTTTCCATTCCGCCTTGCCATGATCTCTAGCCTTTAGCTCTGATACCAAACTGATATCGGGGAGGGTAAAAATGCAGAATGGATTTCAAAAGAACACCAATAGAATAGTTGTACAGATAGAAAATATCATAGAAGGCAATGAACAAACTCTTGAAGAAACTTCGGTAAAACAAAAAATAGCTCACCACCAAGTTTAAAATCAAAAGGGATACAGAAAGATCACCACCCTAATGACAATAAACAAGGATACAGAACTGAAAGCAAAAGATTCACCACTCAAGGATGTTGAATCTCGGATTTTGATGATATAATCAATTGGTGGGTTAATTGATCTAATCCATATTATTGAGTTAAGTGTGCAGGATTAACTACGATAACCAGAAAACATAAAGCAAGGATACCGGAGTCGAGCTCGATGGACGTTTAAGAGACCGAAGAATCATCGGAGATGCTGCCGGAACCAACCGAGAAGAAATCGGGAACGTGTCGGAAGTTCGCCGAAGAAATCATTGGAGGCTCGCGGAGATCACCGAGAAGGCTCGGCTACTCGTTAAAGTCATCACAAAGATTGGGAGCTTGCAGGGAGTCCGTCGGAAGAAGTTCGTCGGAAAGCTCGCCGGAACAAGACTCAACATTCGCGGTTAAAAAACTTGCTTAGGATGTTTTTTTTGTGTTATGTAGTTCACCTGTAATTAGGATTAGGATTAAGAGATAATCCTATATCCTGGTTAGGGGCCAACTGGGCCCAAAGTCAGATTTGGTTTGGGCTAAAATTAAGCCAAACAAATGAATTGGAGAGCCAAGCGGTGGCACCGCCCAGCACCCGAGTGCTGGGCGGTGACACCTCCTTGGCTGGGCGGTTGCACCGTCCAGCACCCGAGCGTTGGGCGGTGGCACCGCCTGGCTGGGCGGTGGCACCTCCAGCACCGGGAACCCTAAGAGAATTCAAATTTTGGAGCCCAAAATTTGAATCCTCTTGAGGCCTATAAATACCCCTCAAATCTCAGCTGAGGTTACAACTTTTGAGAAGCATTTTGATTGAGAGAAAAGTCTTAGAAAGTCTTAGCAAGTCTTGTTTTCAATTTGCTAGAGAGTTCTCCTCCTTCTTTCTTATTGAAAATTTGTAAGAGGTTGAACTGCTTGTAAAAGGTTGTAAGAGGGGTGTTTACCCTTCCATTTCAAGAGATTTGCTAGTGGAAGGTGGGAGCCTCATCGAAGAGGGGCATTGCAAGTGGAGTAGGTCATTTGACCGAACCACTCTAAAAATCGGCGTAATCTCTGGTTTGCATTTTATTATTGTCATTTACATTACTGCAAATCTTCTTACTGCTTTAGTTCCTTATTACCCTTGCTGCGCAACTTTAAGAATACGCTTTCAAGTTAAACTTTTCAAGTTCCGTTCTTATCGTACGAAAGATTTTGTTAAAATCGAAGTTTTAATCCGCTGCACTAATTCACCCCCCCCCTCTTAGTGCCGCTCCGATCCTAACAAGTGGTATCAGAGCGAGGTTATCTCTCATATTTGGTTTAATACCCAAGAGAGATGGCTTACTCCGGCATGCAAGAGGGCCACTCTATTGCACGACCACCTTTGTTTAATGGGTCGGATTACACATATTGGAAGACTCGCATGAGGATCTTCCTCATTTCTATGGACTTTGAGCTTTGGTTGAGAATGGATTTCAAAAATCTTCTCTTCCGATGAGCGAATGGAATGAATCGGAGAAGAAGGTTTTTGCTTTAAATGCAAAGGCTATGAATGCCTTGTTTTGTGCATTAGACAAAAACGAATTTAATCGTGTTTCAATGTGTGATTCGGCTTTTGATATTTGGAGAACTCTTGAGGTCACTCATGAAGGCACTAGCCGAGTGAAAGAGTCCAAAATCAACATCCTTGTGCACTCTTACGAACTTTTCCGAATGAAACCAAGTGAGTCCATCGGAGACATGTACACCCGGTTTACGGATGTCATCAATGGACTCAAAGCTCTTGGTAAAGATTTTACTAACTTTGAACTAGCAACTAAAATCTTAAGATCCCTCCCTAAAAGTTGGGATCCAAAAGTTACGGCCATTCAAGAGGCCAAAGACCTTAAAGTATTCCCTCTTGAAGAACTCATTGGGTCTCTAATGACCTACGAAATGACATGTCAAGCTTATGACGAGCTCGAGAACCCCCTTCCAAAGAACAGGAAGGATATGACACTCAAATCACAAGAAGACCACTTGAAAGGAACATCAAGTGATGAGGACAGTGACAATGACATTGCACTTTTGACTCAAAAATTTAAAAAATATTTAAGAAAGAACAAATTTAAAAATAATACAAAAAATAAATTTGAACAAAAGAAGGACCAAGTGATTTGCTATGAATGCAAAAAACCGGGACACTATAAGAACGATTGTCCTCAAGCCAAAAAGAGAACATCAAAGAAGAAGGCGTTCAAGGCAACGTGGGATGATTCAAGCGCATCCGAAGAAGAGGAGTCCAACACCGAGCAAGTTGCTCATTACGCGCTAATGGCGTTAGGAGAAGAGGTATGTGATTTATTTAATGAAGATTTATCTTTTGAAGAACTATCTATCGCTTTTCATGAATTATTTGATGAATGTAGAACTGTTAGCAAGAAGTTAAGTATCTTAAAGAAAGAGCATGCTTTGCTACAAGATAAGTTTGATAGTCTTACTCCTCCATGCTCTAAGTGTGAGCACTTAGAAGCAATAAAAAATAAAAATTTGCTTCTTAAGGAAACCTTAAACAAGTTTAAGGTTGGTAGCAAAGGATTAGATATAATCCTTGCACACAAGGGTCACATCGCAAATAGAAATGGAATTGGATTTGTAAAAGGATTACATCAAAATCCTACCACTTTCATAAAAGGACCTACATTACATGTTTCCTCTTATATGAAATGCAACTTTTGTTGCAAATCCGGACATATTGCCTACAAATGCCTATTTAGGAAAATTAGTTCACAAAAATTAATATGGGTTCCTAAAGGAACTATAAAGAATTCAATAATAAATAACAAAGTTAGTGGGTCAATTTTTGAGGCACCCAAAATCAAATGGGTACCTAAAAATCATCCTCTTTTGTAGACAAACCCACAAGCTAGGAGCAAGAGATGGTATCTCGATAGTGGATGCTCAAGACATATGACTGGAGATCCATCTCATTTCTCTATGCTCACTAGCAAAGAAGAAGGGTACGTTACCTTCGGAGACAACAACAAGGGCAAAATCATTGGCAAGGGAACTATTGGTAACAAATTTAATTTTTCCATTGATGATGTCTTACTAGTTGATGGATTGAAACATAATCTGTTGAGTATTAGTCAACTATGCGATAAAGGTTACATCGTTAGATTTGAATCAAATATATGCATTATTGAAAAACCAAATCATAACATGACTATGATTGCTTTAAAACAAAATAATGTCTATACCATCAATCTTGATGAACTAAGTAATGAAATGTGTTTCTCCGCCGTAAATGATGATGCTTGGCTTTGGCATAGGAGATTAGGTCATGCAAGCAAGAAAATAATATCTAAGATCTCATCTCAAGAATTAGTACGAGGAATTCCAAATATAAAGTTTATTAAGGACAAAGTATGCGATGCATGTCAACTAGGCAAACAAATAAAAACAAGCTTCAAACCAAAAAATCAAATTAGCACCACTAGACCATTACAATTGATCCATTTGGACTTATTTGGACCAATTGATACAACAAGTCTAGGTGGAAGCAAATATGCTTTTGTGATTGTGGATGACTACTCTAGATACACTTGGACCTATTTCTTAGCTCACAAAAGTGATTGCTTCAAGTGTTTCTCTAAATTTTGTAAACTCACTCAAAACGAAAAAGGCTTCATGATTTCATCAATTCAGAGTGATCACGGTGGTGAATTCCAAAACCGTGACTTTCAAAATTTTTGCGAAAGTAATGGGTACAATCACAACTTCTCAACTCCAAGAAATCCTCAACAAAATGGAGTAGTTGAAAGGAAAAATAGAAACCTACAAGAAATGGCAAGAACTATGTTGAATGAACATAGTTTACCTAAGTACTTTTGGACCGAAGCCGTAAATACGGCTTGCTACATCATGAATAGAGTCCTAATAAGACCATCCTTATCCAAAACTCCCTATGAATTATGGAATAACAAAAAACCAAACATCTCCTATTTTAAAGTTTTTGGTTGTAAATGCTTTATTTTAAATAAAAAGGATGCCTTAGGTAAATTTGATGCTAAATCTGATGAAGGCATCTTTCTTGGTTACTCTTAGAAACCTACAAGAAATGGCAAGAACTATGTTAAATGAACATAGTTTACCCAAATATTTTTGGGTCGAAGCCGTAAATACGGCTTGCTACATCATGAATAGGGTTCTAATAAGACAATCTCTATCAAAAACTCCCTATGAATTATGGAATAACAAAAAACAAAATATTTCTTATTTTAAAGTTTTTGGTTGTAAATGCTTTATTTTAAATGAAAAGGATGCCTTAGGTAAATTTGATGCTAAATCCGATGAAGGCATCTTTCTTGGCTACTCTTCCGTTTCTAAGGCTTTTCGGATTTTTAATAAAAGAACCTTAGTAATAGAAGAGTCTATTCATGTAGTTTTTAATGAAATTTCCGATTTGAAGAAAAATGATTTTGATGATGATCTTGGTTTTGATAATTTGAATTTAAATGAACCCTCTCCTCAAAATAGCCATTTGAATGCATCTTCTTCCGAAATTTCTTTAACAAAAGAATGGAAGTATGTAGATGCTCATCCAAAAGAGCAAATTATAGGAGATACATCAAAAGGGGTTCAAACTCGTTCTTCTTTCAAAAATTTCTGTGCTAACGCCGCTTTCCTTTCTCAAATTTAACCTAAATGCATTGACGAAGCCTTAAAAGATGATTTTTGGGTCATTGCAATGCAAGAAGAATTGAACAAATTTGAGAGGAATGAGGTATGGAAGCTTGTTCCTATACCAAGTGACCACTTAGTCATAGGTACTAAGTGGGTCTTTAGAAACAAGCAAGACGAAAATGGTATCGTGGTTAGAAACAAGGCTAGATTAGTGGCCAAAGGTTTCAACCAAGAAGAAGGTATCGATTACGAAGAAACCTTCGCTCCGTGGCTCGATTAGAAGCCATAAGGATGCTCCTTGCTTATGCTAGTAGTAATAATTTTAAACTATTTCAAATGGATGTTAAAAGTGCCTTCTTGAATGGTTTTCTTTCCGAAGAAGTATTTGTCGAACAACCTCCCGGATTTAAAAATTCTCTTCTTCCTAATCATGTATTCAAATTGACCAAGGCCCTCTATGGCTTGAAACAAGCTCCTAGAGCTTGGTACGAAAGGCTTAGTTCCTTTCTTATTTTAAATAATTTTACTAAAGGCAAGGTTGATACTACATTGTTTATTAAACATTTTGAAAATAATTTTCTTATTGTGCAAATTTATATTGATGATATTATTTTTGGCTCTTCGGATGAATCACTATGTGAATCATTTGCCAAATGTATGAGTCTTGAATTTGAAATGAGTTTAATGGGTGAATTAACTTTCTTTTTGGGATTACAAATCAAACAACTTAGTGATGGTATATTTCTTAACCAATCTAAATATACATTAGAATTGTTAAAACGATTTAACATGGATAATTCAAAAGCAATAAACACCCCTATGAGTACTGCGACTAAGTTAGATATGGATGAAAATTGTGAAAGTTTCGATCAAAAAACATATAGGGGAATGATAGGTAGTCTACTCTACCTCACTGCAACTAGACCGGATATTATGTTTAGTGTAGGACTTTGCGCTAGGTTTCAATCTAATCCTAAATTATCTCATCTTAAGAGTGTTAAAAGAATATTTAGGTATCTTAAAGGAACTCCAAATTTAGGATTGTGGTATCCAAAATCTGAAAAATTCGATCTAATAGCTTATGAAGATGCCGATTTTGGCGGATGCAGGATAGCTAGAAAAAGTACATCCGGAACATGTCAATTTTTAGGACATGCACTTGTTTCTTGGACTTCCAAGAAACAAAATTCAGTTGCACTATCTACGACGGAAGCCGAATACATTGCTGCAAGTGCATGTTGTGCACAAGTAATTTGGATGAAAAATACATTAGAAGACTTTGGAATTCACTTTGAAAATATTCCCATAAAATGCGATAATACTAGTGCCATATGCCTTACTAAAAATCCAATTCAGCACTCTAGAACTAAGCACATCGACGTTAGGCATCATTTCATACGCGATCATGTCCTTAACAATGATGTTGTTCTAGAATTCATTGACACAAATCATCAATTAGCAGATATATTTACAAAAGCTTTGAATGAAGACTAATTTAAATTCATCCGAAGGGAATTAGGCATGCTAAATTGTCCCTAAAATGAACTTCACAAAAAGGACTCGTTCTTTTCCCTTCGTTTATGAATTTGAATTCTTCCTTCCTCTTCAATTCAAAATGATCCATTAAAGTATAACTTATGATCTTGAGGGAAGAAGCTAAACAAAAGGAAGGAAGAAAATTTTTTTTCTTTCCTCCGCGTGATGCCAGCTGTGGCACCGCCAGATCCGGCGGTTGCACCGCCTAGCGCTCGGGCGCCAGGCGGTGACACCGACCAGTTTGGCGGTGACACCGACAGAGTAACCCTTTTAACCCAAGGGGTTAGGGCCGGCGGTGACACCGCCCCCAACCCGAAGAAAAACCTCTCAAAAACCCTCTCCCATTCCCTCTAACTCTCATTCTAACTCTTAGAAACATTGGAGAAGGATTCTTGGTGGTCCAAGCTTTCTATCTCTCAACATAATCTCCACAAGGTAACACTTGAAATCCCTCTTTTCTTTTCTCTTTCTCTTGCTTATTTTTCACAATTTCATCATCATCTTGTCTAGAAAATGGCTCCTAAGAGATCAAAAGGAATAAGGATTGAAGGAGATTCATATAACCATGACCTTTTTAGATCAAAAGAGGTAGCCCTTAGCTTTCCAAAATTTGAAACACGATGTGTCCATAAAGGAAAATACGTTGATTTGGATGAACTAGAGGACTTAGATCCCATTAGGTGGTTTGCACACCTAGAAGCTCTACCTCTACTACAAATAGAGGAACCAATCTGTCCACGGTTAGTGAGATTGTTCTATGCCAACCTATATGAGGACAATGATAGCCTAAGCACTTACATTCTAAGAACACTCATTAGAATATTTGACAGCACCATTTGTGAGCTAATTGACATAACTGAAAAAGATAGGGGATGCTATTTTAAAGGTAAATGAGACGTCAAAACCATAGGAGCAACCTATACCGAAGCCGTGAAAACAATTTTTGCAAATCCAAGCCTTGACTTCCTACCCAAGAGCTGTGAACACTTACTGCCTTTCAACTCTAAAATTCTTCATCACATTATCACAAGCATCATATTCCCCAAACAATTTCATCTTGACGAAATAAGTCAAATAGAGATAGGAACCATGTATTGGATTATGACCGGTCAGCATAATTGTTTTGGGTACTTAATTCGCCAACACATGCAGGATATTATGACTAAAGATACTATATTGCCATATGGGAGGTTAATCACTAGAATTCTTCATGCCTATGACATTTGCATTCCACCCGATGAAGAATCTATTCAAAATGATCGATATAACATAATAAATAAAAACCTGCTGAAAAGACTTAGGTGCACTTTTAGCAATGGCATATGGGTTAGGCAGCCTAGAAGGACGGATCCAATTCCTACACCAATAGAACAACCCGAAACACCAATTCTTATGGGAAATGAATCTCCTCCTCCTAGTCCCTTTGGCGCAGCACCTTCAGCTCCTGTTTCCTCCTCTGAAGATATCATTATGGCGGAGCTATCTCAGATCAAATCATAGCAAGAACAAATTCAGAATCAACAAGTTGAAATTTTGAAGACACTACGACAGATGAATGAAAAAATAGATATCATGTATCAACACTGTGGATTACCTCCTAAGGATTAAATTGATGTATCTTTTTATTCTGTTCTGTTTGCTTTTAACAACAAGTTCAAGTTTGTCATCGATTAAACGATAACTGATCTTTCCTTTTAGATAACTACTGTCTTAATCTGCATAGATGATGATGTCTTTTGGATAAACTATTTCTGGCAAATTTGAATGATGAACTTTGATAAATGCTAAACCTTTTTCTATGATCATCAATTAGCTGCCTTGTCTCTTTTTGTTGATGACAAAGGGGGAGATGTGATGACTTACACCAGAACGATAGCATGACTAATATGAATTACAAAAACTTGTGTGATATGAATGTCTTATATGACTTGCAAATCCTTGAAAATATCACAAGATTGATATCATGAAATTTATATTGAAAATCTTTATCTTTTGTCGTAGCAAAATTCGTCCCTTATCATTTAACTTATGATTTTCATCGAAGTTTCGTACTTACTATTGTTTAATGAGGATAACGATAAGTTCTACGATTAGAACTTATTGGGTTATGCTTGAATCCAATGGGATGGAATTCAAGTGTTTTTATCTTCTCATAATATGGCATATAGATAGGGGGAGTTATGTTTAACTCCGTCATCAATTGATTGTCATCATAAAAAAGGGGGAGATTGTTGAATCTCGGATTTTGATGATATAATCAATTGGTGGGTTAATTGATCTAATCCATATTATTGAGTTAAGTGTGCAGGAATAACTACGATAACCAGAAAACATAAAGCAAGGATATCAGAGTCGAGCTCGATGGACGTTTAAGAGACCGAAGAATCATCGGAGATTCTGCCGGAACCAACCGAGAAGAAATCGGGAACGTGTCGGAAGTTCGCCGAAGAAATCGTCGGAGGCTCGCGGAGATCACCGAGAAGGCTCGGCTACTCGTTAAAGTCATCACAAAGATTGGGAGCTTGCAGGGAGTCCGTCGGAAGAAGTTCGTCGGAAAGCTCGCCGGAACAAGACTCGACGTTCGCGGTTAAAAAACTTGCTTAGGATGTTTTTTTTGTGTTATGTAGTTCACCTGTAATTAGGATTAGGATTAAGAGATGATCCTATATCCTGGTTAGGGGCCAACTAGGCCCAAAGTCAGATTTGGTTTGGGCTAAAATTAAGCCAAACAAATGAATTGGAGAGCCAGGCGGTGCTGGGCGGTGACACCTCCTTGGCTGGGTGGTTGCACCGTCCAGCACCCGAGCGCTGGGCGGTGGCACCGCTTGGCTGGGCGGTGGCACCTCCAGCACCGGGAACCCTAAGAGAATTCAAATTTTGGAGCCCAAAATTTGAATCCTCTTGAGGCCTATAAATACCCCTCAAATCTCAGCTGAGGTTACAACTTTTGAGAAGCATTTTGATTGAGAGAAAAGTCTTAGAAAGTCTTAGCAAGTCTTGTTTTCAATTTGCTAGAGAGTTCTCCTCCTTCTTTCTTATTGAAAATTTGTAAGAGGTTGAACTGCTTGTAAAAGGTTGTAAGAGGGGTGTTTACCCTTCCATTTCAAGAGATTTGCTAGTGGAAGGTGGGAGCCTCATCGAAGAGGGGCATCGCAAGTGGATTAGGTCATTTGACCGAACCACTCTAAAAATCGGCATAATCTCTGGTTTGCATTTTATTATTGTCATTTACATTAATGCAAATCTTCTTACTGCTTTAGTTCCTTATTACCCTTGCTGCGCAACTTTAAGAATACGCTTTCAAGTTAAACTTTTCAAGTTCCGTTCTTATCGTACGAAAGATTTTGTTAAAATCGAAGTTTTAATCCGCTGCACTAATTCACCCCCCCCCCCTCTTAGTGCCGCTCCGATCCTAACAAGGGACACATCCAAGAGATACAGAGTTCAAAAGAGCACTCCAAGAGAGCTTCTACCAATATCCTCAGTTTTCTAAAGTCTTTTCTAAGCCCTAAACCCCAAAATAAATACTAGTGCATGAAACAACTCTTCATGCATAGGAAATTTCAAAATTAAGTGCTTTACAGCTGCCAACCAACTCCATTAATGTATTCCTTAGCCATGAAGAAAAGCACCATGATACAGCTTTACAACTGCCAACCAACTCCATTAATGTATTCCTTTGTGCAGGGAATATGATGATGAGCTGTCTTATCTGAGTAGACTGAGTTGAAGATTATGTAGCAATATTATTGGCTGAAAAAAATATCATATTATCAGCATGGTCCATATGAGTAGATTGTAGCAAATTAGACACTCCCGTGTCAGTGAATCAGTGTGTACACTTGAACTATTTGTTAAGGGTGATAGTAACAGATTAAGAGATAATTCTATATCCTGGTTAAGGGCCAACTGAGCCCAAAATTAGACTTGGTTTGGGCTAAATTTAAAGCCCAACCAGTGAACCGAAGGGTCTGGCGGTGGCACCGCCCAGCCCAGGCGGTGCCACCGCCAGTCCACTGTCAGTGTCAGACACCGACAAGCGGTGGCACCGCTAGCATCGGGAACCAAAGAGAATTCAAATTTTGGAGCCCAAATTTGAATCCTCTTGAGGCCTATAAATACCCCTCAAATCTCAGCTGAGATTACAACTTTTTAAGAAGCAATTGATTGAGAGAAAGATCTTAGAAAAGTCTTAGCAAGTCTTGTTTTCAATTTGCTAGTGTTCACCTCCTTCTTTCTTGCTGAAAATCTGTAAGAGAGTGAACCGCTTGTAAAAAGTTGTAAGAGGGGTATTTACCCTTCCCCTTCAAGAGATTTGCTAGTGGAAGGTGGGAGCCTCATCGAAGAGGGGCCTTGCAAGTGGATGTAGGTCATTTGACCGAACCACTTTAAAATCGGCGTGATCTCTGGTTTGCATTTACTTATTGTCATTTATATTACTGCAAACCATTTGCACTTTAATGCTCTACTTCTCTGTCTCCTTCTTACGTATCCCTTCAAGTTAAAACGTAATCGAAACAGTTTCAAACGAAACGTTGCTTTTATCGTACGAAGTTTCCGAAAGTGTTTAAATCGTGAAAAGTTTATCGTACTTTACCGCTGCACTAATTCACCCCCCCCCCCTCTTAGTGCCACTCCGATCTTAACACTAGTTACCACCTCTATTTGGCCGTCAGTTTGTAGATGATACACTGTGCTCATCTTGAGTTTGGTGCCTTGTAACTGAAATAACTCGGTCCAAAATTTACTAGTGAAGATCCTATCATGATCACTTACAATGGACCTTGGCATCCTATGCAGTTTAACAATATTTTCTATAAAAATCTGGGTAATACTAGTAGTAGTGTAGGGATTTCTCACAGTACAAAAATGAGCATGTATTGTAAGTCGATCAACCACCACGAGAATTGTGCTTTTACCTTTGGAATGTGGCAGCCCTTCAATGAAGTCCATGGTGATGTCAGTCTACACCAAGTTCGGTATGGGTAGTGGTTGTAGCTTCCCCGAGATTTGCCACAGTTTCACTCTTATGCTATTAACATACATCACATTATACCACATATTCAGCAATAATTATTTTCATCCCTCTCTAATAAAAATTTTGTTTCACTCTTTTATAGGTTCTCAAGAATCCGGAGTGCCCTCCTGAAGGTATGGAGTGTATTTCATGTAGGATGATTGTGATGCAAGGGGAGTCAGGTATAAGCACAATGCGGCCTTTGTAGCGTAGATCCCTCGAATCCCAAGTGTAGTGGGCTATTGCACTTGGATTCTCCCCCAATTTTTTTATAATGTTGCTGATCTCTGGATCCTTCTTCCATTCTTCCCTAATGTCCTCGAGGAGACTGATGGTAGGAAGGGAGATGGCTGAAACCTTAGCTTGTTCAGGTAGTCGTGAGAGTGCATCTACAGCAACGTTTTCTTTCCCCTTTTTGTAAATAATTTCATAATCAAATCCAAGAAGTTTGGTTATCCATTTTTGCTGCTCAGGGGATGATATCTTTTGTTCCAAAAAGTACTTGAGGCTTCTATGGTCGATTTTAATTTGAAATCGCCAACCGAGCAGGTAGGGTCTCCACCTCGTTATTGCGTGTACAATGGTGAGCATCTCCTTATCATATACTAACATATTTTGATGGGAGGGAGATAATGCCTTGCTAGTGTATGCGAGTAGTCGACCATCTTGCATGAGAACAGCTCTAATTCTGACTTTAGATGCGTCGGCCTCAATGATGAAGGGTTGGCTGAAATCTGGCAGCGCTAGCACCGGCGTCGTTGTCATGGCTGCCTTAAGTTTGTCAAAGGCAACGGAGGCTTTGTCCGACCATTGGAAAGCATCTTTTTTTAGTAGAGAAATGAGGGGTGCACTGATCTTCCCATAGTCCTTAACAAATTTTTGGTAGTAGCCCATTAGTCTAAGGAACCTGCGTAGTAATTTCACGTTTGTAGGTTTCAGCCAGCCTTGCATTGCCTCAATTTTTGTTGGGTCTACCGCCACTCCTTCTGATATTATGTGCCGAAGGTACTTTGCTTTTTGCCGGAGAAAGCTGCACTTTGGTTGCTTAACAAAAGGAGTATTCTCCCGAAGGATCGTCAAAACAATCTGTAAATGCTGAAAGTGAGTCTCAAGAGAAGGGCTGTAAATGAGAATATCATCGAAAAATACCAGCACAAATTTACGAAGAAAGCTCCGAAAAATATCGTTCATGAGACTTTGAAAGGTGGAAGTATTGAATCTCGTATTTTGATGATGAAACCACTTGATATGTGTTTATGTTTTAATCTACGTTTTGAGTGACGCAGGATAATTCAATCAGGATGAGATAATTAATGCAGGAAAAATCATGTTGTGTTGGAGGAACATGTCAGAAGATTGGACGTCGGGCCGGTGGATCAATTGACGTATCGACAAAAGGCTTCGGGTCGTGGACTCGGGCATCGGGCCAAGAAGAGCGGGTATTGCGCCAAGGATATCGGAGTTGCGGAGTCAACTGGCCGATTGAGCAATAGGCCGCAGGAGAGGACGATGCGCCGAAGAATCGGACAAAGCGTCGAGGGACCAATGACATGCCGAACAACTTGGTTAATTGCTTAGAATTAATTGTCTCGATCGAAGTTTTGCTTTACATGTACAAGATTAACTACGATGGAAGTAAGACAATCAGTAGGAGTTGTACCGGAGTTAAGACTATGATCACGTTGGGAGTTCGAGAGTTCGACGGAAGTCCGGACGGTCGTCGAAGGTTTTGCGGGAACAAATACGAGAAGTCCAGGAGCTTGCCAAAGAAGTTCGTCGGAACTCGCCAAGTGGATCGTCGCAAGTCTAGGAGTTTGCCGGAAGTCCGCAGGAGCATCACCGAGGGTTCATCGGATGATCAACGGAAGTTCGCCGGAAGCTCGCCGGAAGAAGCAATTGATGCACCGGAGCAAGTTACAGTAAATGTCTTAAGAAAAATCATAGTTAGCACGATGATTAAGTTAGGAATGGGAGGTGATCCCATTAACTTAATCTGGGGGCAATTGGGCCCTTGACAAACCCAAATTGGCCCGAATGGATCAACCCATTCGGACCAGAATTCTTGCTAGGCGGTGGCACCGCCAGGGTCGGCGGTGCCACCGCTCAGGAGAGGGTCTCACAGGAAAGTTGGGTGGTGCAACCGCCCTTGACAAGCGGTGGCACCGCCCAGAGGCTCAGTCTCCGAGCTCTGCCAGGCGGTGCAATCGCCCCAGTCAGGCGGTGCAACCGCCAGACCCCGGAATTCCGGTAGATGACAATTTTGAGCTCGGAATTCAAACTAGTTTGGAGCCTATAAATACCCCTCCCATCCTTGAGTAAAACACACAAGCACAGAGAGCAAAAAAGGAAAGAAACGCTATAGAAATCAGTTGAGAAATCCCTCCTCTAGCTTAAGTGTTAAGATTCTGTTTTAGAGAGGAGAGTGAGTGCTTGTAAGGGTTGTCTCCTAAACCCGGTAAAAGGAGAAGAGGGGTGTAAGAAGGAGGTTGTTCTTCGCCTAGTAAAGGAAGATCGTTAGTGGATGCCGGTGGCCTCGATGGAAGAGAAATCGGAGGAGTGGATGTAGGTCACGATTGACCGAACCACTATAAACTCCCGTCTTCTCTGGTTTGCATTTTGTTTCCTGCTATTACCTTACTGCAAACCCCTTCAATAGCTTACTGCCTTCAATACATTTATGTATGCTTTCAAGCTAAGTTTTCGAAATTGGTTTTACGTCGAAAACGGTTTTTATCGTACAAGAGATTTGACGAAGTTGACGTTTTTATCCACTGCACTAATTCACCCCCCCCCTTAGTGCTCTTGATCCTAACATGAAGAAGCATTAGTGAGTCCAAAAGGAATTACCAAGAATTCATAATGGCCATCATGTGTGCGGAATGTAATTTTTGGAATGTCATCTTCACATACCCGAATTTGGTGGTAACCGGATCGGAGGTCCAACTTCGTGAAGACTCGAGCTCCTTTTAATTCATCAAAACGTTCATCCACCACTAGTATTGGGTACTTGTCCTTGACGGTGATGCTATTTAAAGCTCTATAGTTGATGCACATCCGCCAAGTTCCGTCCTTCTTGCGTACAAGTAGCATCGGTGAGGAATAGGGGCTGCAACTTGACCGAATCACCCTTGTTTCAAGCATCTCCTTTACTATCTTTTCAATTTCATCTTTCTGGAGGTGAGGATATTGGTACGGTTGAGTGTGCGCTGGTGTCTTGCCCGAAAGGATTGGAATATGATGGTCATGTTACCGAGAAAGAGGAAGACCGTGTGGTTCAGAAAAAATGTTGACAAATTAAGCAAGAAATTGGGCAAGATTTTGATCTTCAATTTCTATTTTCTTCCCCTCTGGTTGCTGCAGGAGATGCATCAAAAAGTCACTATTTACCTTGTGGAAAACTTTCTCCATTTGTTGGGTCGAAACGGTGGTTACGTTGCTTCCGCGCTTCTGTTAGAACCGGGAGTGTACACACTGATACAATCTACAAACTACCATTTTCCTTTAGTGAAGACTTATACAATCTACAAACTTTCTAGATTGTAGCTTGCTGGGAGTCCGTCGGAAGAAGTTCGTCGAAAAGCTCGCTGGAACAAGACTCGACGTTCGCGGTTGAAAACTTGCTTAGGATGTTTTTAGTTATGTAGTTCACTTGTAATTAGGATTAGGATTACTATCGAAATGGTATAAGTTATCACTTAGTCATCACTTCTCCCCCTTTGTCATCAACAAAAAAGGGAATGAGACTTGAAGCATATAATTTGTGATTATAACATCAGGAATTCAGCATTGATCATACAAAAATTCATCATCCAAAATTAAGTATGCTAAAATATTTACGCAGAGTTCATCTTAAAGGAAAATTCAGCATTCATTCATTTTATCAAATCTCTTCTTTCTATTAACAACAAAAATTGTAGGTGTACAAGGAAGAGATTGTGATTAAAAAGAATTTCAAGTAGTAACTCCAATAAGTCAAGATCATAATTCGAATACAAACTCATTCAAATTTAAATCGTCAACTTGAAACTCATAATCAAGCCATCAAAATCAATTTCGAGATTCACAAAATATCATAAAATCATTGATCATATCATAAAATATCACAAAATATCATAGAATCGAAAGAGAAGGATCAAATTCACCGAGGAACGGAGAGAGGATGAAAAACTTTACGGAAAATCCATTCAAACAAGTTTATTCTTAGGGACAATTTAACATACCTAATTCCCTTCTAATGAATTCAAATTGGTCTTCATTCAAAGCTTTTGTAAATATATCTGCTAATTGATGCTTTGTGTCAATGAATTCTAGAACAACATTATTGTTAAGGACATGATCGCGTATGAAATAATGCCTAACGTCGATGTGCTTAGTTCTAGAGTGCTGAATTGGATTTTTAGTAAGACATATGGCACTAGCATTATCACATTTTATGGGAATGTTTTTAAAATGAATTCCATAGTCTTCTAATGTATTTTTCATCCAAACAACTTGTGCATAGCATGCACTTGCAGCAATGTATTCGACTTCCGCCGTAGATAGTGCAACTGAATTTTATTTCTTGGAAGTCTAAGAAACAAGTGCATGTCCTAAAAATTGGCATGTTCCGGATGTACTTTTTCTATCTATCCTGCATCCACCAAAATCGGCATTTGCATAAGCTATTAAATCAAATTTTTCAGATTTTGGATACCACAATCCTAAATTTGGAGTTCCTTTAAGATACATAAATATTCTTTTAATACTTTTAAGATGAGATAATTTAGGATTTGATTGAAACCTAGTGCAAAGTCCTACACTAAACATAATATCCGGTCTAGTCGCGGTGAGGTAGAGTAGACTACCTATCATTCCCCTATATGTTTTTTGATCGAAATTTTCACTATTTTCATCCATATCTAACTTAGTCGCAGTACTCATAGGGGTGTTTATTGCTTTTGAATTATCCATGTTAAATCGTTTTAACAATTCTAATGTATATTTAGATTGGTTAAGAAATATACCATCACTAAGTTGTTTGATTTGTAATCCTAAAAAGAAAGTTAATTCACCCATTAAACTCATTTCAAATTCATGACTCATACATTTGGCAAATGATTCACATAGTGATTCATCCGAAGAGCCAAAAATAATATCGTCAACATAAATTTGCACAATAAGAAAATTATTTTTAAAATGTTTAATGAAACAATGTAGTATCAACCTTGCCTTTGGTAAAATTATTTAAAATAAGAAAGTAACTAAGCCTTTCATACCAAGCTCTAGGAGCTTGTTTTAAGCCATAGAGAGCCTTAGTCAATTTGAATACATGATTAGGAAGAAGAGAATTTTCAAATCCGGGAGGTTGTTCGACATATACTTCTTCGGAAATAAAACCATTCAAGAAAGCACTTTTGACATCCATTTGAAACAGTTTAAAATTATTACTACTAGCATAGGCAAGGAGCATCCTTATGGCTTCTAATCGTGCCACGGGAGCGAAGGTTTCTTCGTAATCGATACCTTCTTCTTGGTTGAAACCTTTGGCCACTAATCTAGCCTTGTTTCTAACCACGATACCATTTTCGTCTTGCTTGTTTCTAAAGACCCATTTAGTACCAATGACTAAATACCATTTTGGGCCGAAGCCGTAAATACGGCTTGCTACATCATGAATAGAGTCCTAATAAGACCATCCTTATCAAAAACTCCCTATGAATTATGGAATAACAAAAAACCAAATATTTCCTATTTTAAAGTTTTCGGTTGTAAATGCTTTATTTTGAATGAAAGGGATGTCTTAGGAAAATTTGATGCTAAATCCGATGAAGGCATCTTTCTTTGTTACTCTTCCGTTTCTAAGGCTTTTCGGGTTTTTAACAAAAGAACGTTAGTAATAGAAGAGTCTATTCATGTAGTTTTTAATGAAATTTCTAATTTAAAGAAAAATGATTTTGATGATGATCGTGGTTTTGATAATTTGAATTTAAATGAACCTCCTCCTCAAAATAGCAATTTGGATGCACCTTCTTCCGAAATTTCCTTACCTAAGGAATGTAAGTATATAGATGCTCATCCAAAGGAGCTAATTATAGGAGATACATCAAAAGGGGTTCAAACTCGTTCCACTTTCAATAATTTTTGTGCTAATGCCACATTCCTTTCTTAAATTGAACCTAAATGCATTGACGAGACCATAAAAGATGATTTTTGGGTTATTACAATGCAAGAGGAATTGAATCAATTGGAGAGGAATAAGGTATGGAAGCTTGTTCCTAGACCTAGTGACCATTTAGTCATTGGTACTAAATGGGTCTTTAGAAACAAGCAAGATGAAAATGGTATCGTGGTTAGAAACAAGGCTAGATTAGTGGCCAAAGGTTTCAACCAAGAAGAAGGTATCGATTACGAAGAAACCTTCGCTCCCGTGGCTCGATTAGAAGCCATAAGGATGCTCTTTGCCTATGCTAGTAGTAATAATTTAAACTATTTCAAATGGATGTCAAAAGTGTTTTCTTGAATGGTTTTATTTCCGAAGAAGTATATGTCGAACAACCTCCCGGATTTGAACATTCTTTTCTTCATAATCATGTATTCAAATTGACTAAAGCTCTCTATGGCTTAAAACAAGCTCCTAGAGCTTGGTATGAAAGGCTTGGTTCCTTTCTTATTTTAAATAATTTTACCAAAGGCAAGGTTGATACTACATTATTTATTAAATATTTTGAAAATAATTTTCTTATTGTGCAAATTTATGTTGATATTATTTTTGGCTCTTCGGATGAATCACTATGTGAATCATTTGCCAAATGTATGAGTCATGAATTTGAAATGAGTTTAATGGTGAATTAACTTTCTTTTTAGGATTACAAATCAAACAACTTAGTGATGGTATATTTCTTAACCAATCCAAATATATATTTGTTGAATCTCGGATTTTGATGATATAATCAATTGGTGGGTTAATTGATCTAATCCATATTATTGAGTTAAGTGTGCAGGATTAACTACGATAACCAGAAAACATAAAGCAAGGATACCGGAGTCGAGCTCGATGGACGTTTAAGAGACCGAAGAATCATCGGAGATGTTGCCGGTACCATCCGAGAAGAAATCGGGAACGTGTCGGAAGTTCGCCGAAGAAATCGTCGGAGGCTCGCGGAGATCACCAAGAAGGCTCGGCTACTCGTTAAAGTCATTACAAAGATTGGGAGCTTGCAGGGAGTCCGTCGGAAGAAGTTCGTCGGAAAGCTCGCCGGAACAAGACTCGACGTTCGCGGTTAAAAAACTTGCTTAGGATGTTTTTTTGTGTTATGTAGTTCACCTGTAATTAGGATTAGGATTAAGAGATAATCCTATATCCTGGTTAGGGGCCAACTGGGCCCAAAGTCAGAATTGGTTTGGGCTAAAATTAAGCCAAACAAATGAATTGGAGAGCCAGGCGGTGGCACCGCCTGGCTGGGCGGTGAAACCGCCCAGCACCCGAGTGCTGGGCGGTGACACCTCCTTGGCTGGGCGGTTGCACCGTCCAGCACCCGAGCGCTGGGCGGTGGAACCTCCAGCACCGGGAACCCTAAGAGAATTCAAATTTTGGAGCCCAAAATTTGAATCCTCTTGAGGCCTATAAATACCCCTCAAATCTCAGCTGAGGTTACAACTTTTGAGAAGCATTTTGATTGAGAGAAAAGTCTTAGAAAGTCTTAGCAAGTCTTGTTTTCAATTTGCTAGAGAGTTCTCCTCCTTCTTTCTTATTGAAAATTTGTAAGAGGTTGAACTGCTTGTAAAAGGTTGTAAGAGGGGTGTTTACCCTTCCATTTCAAGAGACTTGCTAGTGGAAGGTGGGAGCCTCATCGAAGAGGGGCCTCGCAAGTGGAGTAGGTCATTTGACCGAACTGTTAGGATCGAGAGCACTAAGAGGGGGGGGTGAATTAGTGCAGCGGAAATCTTACAGCGATTAAAAACCAAAAGCTGCGTTCGTTCAATAAAAACAGTTATGATGCAAACGCTAATTCTCAGTTTGTATCTAAGTGCAGTTTGCGTCTAAGCGCAGATTGCGTCTAAGCACAGTTTGCGTCTAAGCGCAGTTTGCGTCTAAGTGCAGATTTACGTCTAAACTCAGATTTACGTCTAAACTCAGATTTACGTCTAGACGCAGTTTTACGTCTAAACGCAGATTTACGTCTAAACGCAGATTTACGTCTAAACGCAGTTTTACGTTTAGACGCAGATTTACGTCTAAACTTTGAAACTCGTTTGTATACTCGCAGAAGGCAGTATGCAGTTGAAATCAAGACGTAAACGTGAACTGAGATCTGATGATTGTGAGAGGAAAGCCGATTTACGTCTAAATGTTGAAACTCGTTCGTAAAATTGTAGAGGACCGTTTGCAGTTATCAATAGAATCAAAATGTAGGTGTAAACTGCAAAGAAACTTGTTCGTAAAAGCGCAGAAGACAGTTCTGCAGAATCAAACGTAAACGTAAACTGTAAAGTACGAAAAACTCGAATTTACGTCTGAATGCAGATTCGGAAGAACAGCACTTAGAACTTGTTCGTGAAAGCGCAGAGAGCAGTAGTAATGAAGGAGGTTTGCAGTAATGATAACGTGCTAAAAAATAAACGCAAACCAGAGATTTAGAGTGGTTCGGTCAGTCTTGACCTACTCCACTTTTGGCTTCCTCCACCGACGAGGTCACCGACGTCAACTAGGGGCCTTCCTTCAATAGGCGAAGGCCAAACTGCCCTTTTACAGTTTCTCTCCTTTTGACAGGCTCAGGAGACAACCTTTACAGACCTTTCTCTCCTCACTTTACAACTGAAAACTTGAAGAATAGAAGGAGGAGACTTAAAGGCTTTACAACACTTTTGAGCTCTTAGAATCACAGAAAAGATCAAGATTTCGGTGTAGGTCTGTATCTTTTCAGTGCTGAATGGGTGGGGTATTTATAGGCCCCAACCCAATTCAAATTTCGAGCTCAAAACGATCAAATCCCGGAATTCCGGGATCAGGCGGTTGCACCTCTTGACTGGAGAGGTTGCACCGCCTGGCAGAGCTCGAAGACCGAGCTCAGGCGGTGCCACCTCTCTGTCAGGGAGGTTGCACCGCCCAGTCTAGCTCGAAGACTGAGCTCAGGCGGTGCCACCTCTCTGTCAGGGAGGTTGCACCGCCCAGTCTAGCTCGAAGACTGAGCTCAGGCGGTGCCACCTCTTTGTCAGGGAGGTTGCACCGCCCAGTCTAGCTCGAAGACTGAGCTCAGGCGGTGCCACCTCCCGGCTGGGGAGGTTGCAACGCCCAGTCTCGCTGGAAAGCCTAGCCCAGGCGGTGCCACCTCCTGGCCTAGGCGGTTGCACCTCCTGGTGCAATCAGGGTCCGAATGGTTCATTCCATTCGGCCCAATTTCAGTCTTTCAGGGGCCCAATTGCCCCAAGATTAAGCCAATGGGATCACCTCCCATTTTCCAACTTAATCAACGTGCTAACTACGATTAAATCTAAGACAACTTCTGCAGCTTTGCTTCGGTGCGTCAATCGCTCCTTCCGGCGAGTTTCCGACGAACTTCCGTCGATCATCCGATGAACCCTCGGTGATGCTCCTGCGGACTTCCGGCAAACTCCTGGACTTTGCGAAGATCCACTTGGCAAGTTCCGACGAGCTTCGCTTGGCAAGCTTCTGGACTTCTTGGATCTGTTCTCGCAGAACCTCCGACGACCGTCCGAACTTCCGTCGAACTCTCGAACTCCCAACGTGATCATGAACTTGACTCCGGCGCAACTCCTGCTGCTTGTCTATCTTTCATCGTAGTTAATCCTGCACACTTATCTCAACACATAGATTAGACAACAAATGACAATTGACTTCATCATCAAAATCCGAGATTCAACAATCTCCCCCTTTTTGATGATGACAATCAATTGATAATGGAGTTATCCTTAACTCCCCCTGTCTATATGCCATAGTTGAGATAAGTCAACCTTGAATTCAAGACCTAAGAATTCAAGTGACGTATTGATAAGTTAGATTAGTTAAACTTATTAATACTCCCATCATGATACTCATCATGATGTATCTCTTCAAGAATGAAGTCAGGGTTTGACATGCATCAATAAGTTTGTATGATTGTGTTTGTAACTATTCATCATGTAGTGTGAACATTATCATATAAAGCTGTGAAACTTATTACATGATGCACACTTTTGAAATATTCTAGCAAGTTTCACATGATAAGATATCAACTCAGGGCATAATGCAAACTTTAGCACATGTTCATCTATCTCTTGGTGATGCAAGGATGGCATAATCATAGCAATGTTTATAGCATCATTCTAATCATGGCAGTGTTTATCAATTCATATATCTCTCCCCCTTTGTCATCAACAAAAAGCATAGTAACTATGATACCAGAAATTTTACATAGATTGCTTTAAATACTTCTTCCCCTTTGTGTTATAATCCATTGTAAAGATTTTGCAAGATGGAATACATACACATGAATCACTTTATCAAGTCTATTTCAGAAACTCAATTTTCATGAAGGTGTACGAGAAAATCTGTTTCATAAATAAGATGCATTCGGACAAGATTTTGAGATTTTCACATATAATCATGGAAATCAAGTGATTTGATCATACAATATAGTCCGAAAAATGATTTTAATTTATTTGTTCGGACACATGAGCATTCCTAATTCTCTTCTAATGAAATCAAATTGTTCTTCACTTAGAGGTTTTGTAAAAATGTCAGCTAGTTGATGTTTAGTATCAATGAATTCTATGGTTACGTCATGATTGGTGACATGATCTCGTATAAAGTGATGTCTAATATCAATATGTTTTGTTCTTGAGTGTTGTATAGGATTCTTGGTTAAGCATATTGCACTTGTGTTATCACATTTAATTGGAATATTTTTGAGATGAACTTTATAATCTTCTAAGGTATTTTTCATCCATACAACTTGTGCACAGCATGCACTTGCTGCAATATATTCAGCTTCGGTTGTTGATAGTGCAACTGAGTTTTGTTTCTTTGATGACCAGGAAACAAGGGCATGTCCTAAAAATTGACATGATCCTGATGTGCTTTTTCTATCTAATCTACACCCAGCAAAGTCAGCATCAGCATAAGCAATTAACTCAAAATTTTCTGATTTTGGGTACCATAATCCTAGATTTGTGGTACCATTAAGATATCTAAATATTCTTTTAACTGCTTTGAGATGAGACATCTTAGGGTTTGATTGAAATCTAGCACAAAGTCCTACACTGAACATGATGTCTGGTCTGGTTGCAGTGAGGTAAAGTAAACTTCCTATCATACCCCTATAAGTTTTTTGATCAAAGCTTTCTCCACTTTCATCAATTTCTAATTTAGTGGAGGTGCTCATAGGAGTGTTACTGGCCTTTGAGTTGTTCATGTTAAACCTTTTTAATAAATTCATGGCATATTTAGTTTGACTAATAAAGATGCCATTGCTTAGTTGTTTGATTTGTAAACCTAAGAAGAATGTTAATTCTCCCATTAAGCTCATTTCGAATTCAAGACTCATAGTTTTAGCAAAAGATTCACAAAGAGATTCATTTGTAGAGCCAAAGATGATATCATCAACATAAATCTGAACAATGAGAAAATTATTTTTAAAGTTCTTGATAAATAATGTAGTATCAACCTTGCCTTTTATGAAATTATTTTCAATGAGAAAAGTACTAAGTCTCTCATACCAAGCCCTTGGGGCTTGTTTTAAACCATAGAGAGCTTTAGTTAATCTAAACACATGATTAGGGTGGCCATTATTTTCAAATCCAGGAGGTTGTTCAACATAAACTTCTTCGGAAATGAAACCATTTAGAAAAGCGCTTTTAACATCCATTTGAAATAACTTAAAATTATTACAACTAGCGTAGGCAAGGAGCATCCTTATGGCTTCTAATCGAGCCACAGGTGCGAAGGTTTCTTCGTAATCGATACCTTCTTCTTGGTTGAAACCTTTGGCCACTAATCTAGCCTTGTTTCTAACCACGATACCATTTTCATCTTGCTTGTTTCTAAAGACCCATTTAGTACCAATAACTAAATGGTCATTTGGCCTAGGAACAAGCGTCCATACCTCATTTCTCTCAAATTGATTTAATTCATCTTGCATTGCGATAATCCATGAATCATCTTTCATGGCTTCATCAACACATTTGGGTTCAATTTGGGAGAGAAAGGCGGCGTTGGCACAAAAGTTTTTAAAAGAAGATCGTGTTTGAACCCCCTTTGATGTGTCTCCTAGGATTAGCTCCTTAGGATGAGCATCTATATACTTCCAATCCTTGGGTAAGGATGTTTCGGAAGTGGATGCATCCAAGTTGCTAGTTGGAGACGGGGTTTCGTTTAAATTCAAGGAATCAAAATTAACATCATCATCAAGATCATTTTTCTTAATTTCTGAAATCTCATTGAAAACAACATGGATGGATTCTTCAATAATTAAGGTTCTTTTATTGAAGATGCGAAAAGCTTTAGAAACCGAAGAATAACCAAGAAAGATTCCTTCATCAGATTTAGCATCGAATTTTCCTAAGTTATCCTTTTCATTCAAGATAAAACACTTACACCCAAAGACTTTAAAATATGAGACATTGGGTTTTTTGTTATTCCATAACTCATAAGGAGTTTTGGTGAGTAAGGGTCTTACTAGGACTCTATTTAAAATATAGCATGCAGTGTTTACAGCTTCGGCCCAAAAATATTTGGGTAGGCTATGTTCATTCAACATGGTTCTTGCCATTTCTTGTAAATTTCGATTTTTTCTTTCTACTACCCCATTTTGTTGAGGATTTCTTGGAGTAGAGAAATTATGGTTGTATCCGTTGAGTTCACAGAATTCTTGGAAGTCATGGTTTTGAAATTCTCCACCATGATCACTTCTAATTGACGAAATCATAGATCCCTTCTCATTTTGAACAAGTTTACAAAACTTGGTAAAATATCTAAAGCATTCATTTTTCTGTTTTAAGAAGTAGGTCCATGTATATCTGCTATAGTCATCAATAATGACAAAGGCGTATTTGCTACCTCCTAGACTCGATGTAGAGATTGGTCCGAACAAGTCCATATGGATCAATTGTAAGGGCCTAGAGGTGCTTATTTGATTCTTAGCTTTGAAGCTACCCTTAATTTGCTTACCTAATTGGCAAGCATCACATACATTATCTTTGATGAACTTGATATGAGGAATTCCTCTTACAAGTTCTCTAGATGATACTTGAGTGATTAGTTTCATGCTTGCATGACCTAATCTTCTATGCCATAGCCAAGCATCCTCATTCATAACGGCAAAGCACATTTCATTACATAAGTCATTGATGTCAATAGTGTATACGTTGTTTTGTTTTAATGCAATCATAGATATATTTTTGTGTGGTTTTTCAATGATGCAAGCATTAGATTCAAATCTTATAATATATCCTTTATCACATAATTGACTAATGCTCAAGAGATTATGTTTTAAACCATCAACTAGTAAAACATCTTCAATAGAGAGGTTGGATTTGTTACCTATGGTTCCTTTGCCAATGATTTTACCCTTGTTGTTGTCTCCGAAGGTGACATATCCTTCGTCTATGCTAGTGAGCTTAGAGAATTGAGATGGATCTCCGGTCATATGCCTTGAGCATCCACTATCAAGGTACCATTTCTTGCTCCTAGCTTGCGATTGTTTAGTTTTCTAGAAGAAAGGATGATGTTTAGGTACCCATTTGCTTTTGGGTGCCTCATAAATAGATCTACATTTTCTATCATGTTGCATAGAGTTTATCATGGTTCCTTTAGGAACCCAAATTAATTTGTTTGGACTTATTTTCTTGAATGGACAACAATGTGTCTTGTGTCCAGATTTGCAACAAAAGTTGCACTTGGTTTGGTGTTGAACATGTAAGATGGAGCCTTTTATGAAGGTGGTTGGATTTTGGTGAGGATTTCTCACAAATCCAATCCCGCTCCTTTTTGGAATGTGACCCTTGTCTGCAAGGATCATGTTTAATGACTTGCTACCAACCTCGAATTTCTTCAAGGTGTCCTTGAGTAGTAGGTTTTCTTTTTGCATAGTTTCTAAATCATGACATTTGATACATGAATTTAAACTATCATGATGTTCGACTTTTAACTTATCAAACTCACAAGTAAGACTATCATGCATCTTTTTCAGCAATTTATATTTTCTACTTATACTCTTGCATTCGTCAAATAAGTCATTGAAGGCATCTGATAATTCATCGAAAGATAAATCAGCATCTATTGAATTTGTTACCTCGTCTTCGATGGCCATTAAGGCGTAATGAGCAACTTGCTCGGTGTTGGACTCCTCTTCCTCAGATGTGCTCGAATCATCCCATGTTGCTTGGAGCGCCTTCTTCTTTGTTGTTCTTTTCTTGACTTGGGGACAATCACTCTTGTAGTGTCTCGGCTTTTTGCATTCATAGCAGATTACTTGGTCCTTTTTGGGTTCAAGTTTATTTTTTGCATCATTCTTAAACTTGTTTCTTTTAAAGAACTTTTTAAACTTTCTTGTTAGAAGTGCCAAGTCATCATCACAGTCCTCATCACTTGAGTTTTCTCTCAAGTGGCATTCTGAAGTTTTGAGTGCCATATCCTTCCTGTTCTTTGGAAGGATGTCTTCTTGCTCTTCATGAGCTTTACAAGTCATTTCGTAGGTCATTAATGACCCGATTAGTTCTTCAAGAGGGAAATTTCGCAGATCTTTTGCCTCTTGAATAGCGGTGACTTTAGGATCCCAACTCTTAGGAAGGGATCTTAGTATCTTATTAACAAGCTCAAAATCCGAAAAGCTCTTTCCGAGTCCTTTTAGACCGTTGACGACATCCGTGAAACGGGTAAACATGTCGCCAATGGTTTCACTCGGTTTCATCCGAAAAAGTTCGAAAGAGTGTAACAGCAAATTGATTTTTGACTCTTTTACTCTACTTGTGCCTTCATGGGTCACTTCGAGTGTGTGCCAAATATCAAATGCAGTTTCACAAGTTGAAACACGATTAAACTCGTTTTTATCGAGTGCACAAAATAAGGCATTCATAGCCTTTGCATTTAGAGCGAAAGCCTTCTTCTCCAAATCATTCCAACCGATCATTGGAAGAGAAGACTTTGAAAAACCATTCTCGACAAGATTCCATAATTCAAAATCCATAGAAATAAGAAAGATCCTCATTCGGGTCTTCCAGTAGGTGTAGTCCGTCCCATTAAACATGGGTGGACGTGTAATAGAATGGCCCTCTTGGTTTCCGGCGTAAGCCATCTCTCTTGGGTTTTAATCCTTTTGAGAGTTAACCGGGCTCTGATACCAATTGTTAGGATCGAGAGCACTAAGAGGGGGGGGTGAATTAGTGCAGCGGAAATCTTACAGCGATTAAAAACCAAAAGCTGCGTTCGTTCAATAAAAACAGTTATGATGCAAAAGCTAATTCTCAGTTTGTATCTAAGTGCAGTTTGCGTCTAAGCGCAGATTGCGTCTAAGCACAGTTTGCGTCTAAGCGCAGTTTGCGTCTAAGTGCAGATTTACGTCTAAACTCAGATTTACGTCTAAACTCAGATTTACGTCTAAACGCAGTTTTACGTCTAAACGCAGATTTACGTCTAAACGCAGATTTACGTCTAAACGCAGATTTACGTCTAAACGCAGTTTTACGTCTAGACGCAGATTTACGTCTAAACTTTGAAACTCGTTTGTATACTCGCAGAAGGCAGTATGCAGTTGAAATCAAGACGTAAACGTGAACTGAGATCTGATGATTGTGAGAGGAAAGCCGATTTACGTCTAAATGTTGAAACTCGTTCGTAAAATTGTAGAGGACCGTTTGCAGTTATCAATAGAATCAAAATGTAGGTGTAAACTGCAAAGAAACTTGTTCGTAAAAGCGCAGAAGACAGTTCTGCAGAATCAAACGTAAACGTAAACTGTAAAGTACGAAAAACTCGAATTTACGTCTGAATGCAGATTCGGAAGAACAGCACTTAGAACTTATTCGTGAAAGCGCAGAGAGCAGTAGTAATGAAGGAGGTTTGCAGTAATGATAACGTGCTCAAAAATAAACGCAAACCAGAGATTTAGAGTGGTTCGGTCAGTCTTGACCTACTCCACTTTTGGCTTCCTCCACCGACGAGGTCACCGACGTCAACTAGGGGCCTTCCTTCAATAGGCGAAGGCCAAACTGCCCTTTTACAGTTTCTCTCCTTTTGACAGGCTCAGGAGACAACCTTTACAGACCTTTCTCTCCTCACTTTACAACTGAAAACTTGAAGAACAGAAGGAGGAGACTTAAAGGCTTTACAACACTTTTGAGCTCTTAGAATCACAGAAAAGATCAAGATTTCGGTGTAGGTCTGTATCTTTTCAGTGCTGAATGGGTGGGGTATTTATAGGCCCCAACCCAATTCAAATTTCGAGCTCAAAACGATCAAATCCCGGAATTCCGGGATCAGGCGGTTGCACCTCTTGACTGGAGAGGTTGCACCGCCTGGCAGAGCTCGAAGACCGAGCTCAGGCGGTGCCACCTCTCTGTCAGGGAGGTTGCACCGCCCAGTCTAGCTCGAAGACTGAGCTCAGGCGGTGCCACCTCTCTGTCAGGGAGGTTGCACCGCCCAGTCTAGCTCGAAGACTGAGCTCAGGCGGTGCCACCTCTCTGTCAGGGAGGTTGCACCGCCCAGTCTAGCTCGAAGACTGAGCTCAGGCGGTGCCACCTCCCGGCTGGGGAGGTTGCACCGCCCAGTCTCGTTGGAAAGCCTAGCCCAGGCGGTGCCACCTCCTGGCCTAGGCGGTTGCACCTCCTAGTGCAATCAGGGTCCGAATGGTTCATTCCATTCGGCCCAATTTCAGTCTTTCAGGGGCCCAATTGCCCCAAGATTAAGCCAATGGGATCACCTCCCATTTTCCAACTTAATCAACGTGCTAACTACGATTAAATCTAAGACAACTTCTGCAGCTTTGCTTCGGTGCGTCAATCGCTCCTTCCGGCGAGTTTCCGGCGAACTTCCGTCGATCATCCGATGAACCCTCGGTGATGCTCCTGCGGACTTCCGGCAAACTCCTGGACTTTGCGAAGATCCACTTGGCAAGTTCCAACGAGCTTCGCTTGGCAAGCTTCTGGACTTCTTGGATCTGTTCTCGCAGAACCTCCGACGACCGTCCGAACTTCCGTCGAACTCTCGAACTCCCAACGTGATCATGAACTTGACTCCGGCGCAACTCCTGCTGCTTGTCTATCTTTCATCGTAGTTAATCCTGCACACTTATCTCAACACATAGATTAGACAACAAATGACAATTGACTTCATCATCAAAATCCGAGATTCAACACGAACCACTCTAAAAATCGGCGTAATCTCTGGTTTGCTTTTTATTATTGTCATTTACATTACTGCAAATCTTCTTACTGCTTTAGTTCCTTATTACTCTTGCTGCGCAACTTTAAGAATATGCCTTCAAGTTAAATTTCTCAAGTTTCGTTCTTAACGTACGAAAGATTTTGTTAAAATCGAAGTTTTAATCCGCTGCACTAATTCACCCCCCCCCTCTTAGTGCCGTTCCGATCCTAACAAGTAGTATCAGAGCAAGGTTATCTCTCATATTTGGTTTAATACCCAAGAGAGATGGCTTACTCCGGCATGCAAGAGGGCCATTCTATTGCACGACCACCTTTGTTTAATGGGTCGGATTACACATATTGGAAGACTCGCATGAGAATCTTCCTCATTTCTATCGACTTTGAGCTTTGGTCTATTGTCGAGAATGGATTTCAAAAATCTTCTCTTCCGATGAGCGAATGGGATGAATCGGAGAAGAAGGTTTTTGCTTTAAATGCAAAGGCTATGAATGCCTTGTTTTGTGCACTAGACAAAAACGAATTTAATCGTGTTTCAATGTGTGATTCGGCTTTTGATATTTGGAGAACTCTTGAGGTCACTCATGAAGGCACTAGCCGAGTGAAAGAGTCCAAATTCAACATCCTTGTGCACTCTTACGAACTTTTCCGAATGAAACCAAGTGAGTCCATCGGAGACATGTACACCCGGTTTACGGATGTCATCAATGGACTCAAAGCTCTTGGTAAAGATTTTACTAACTTTGAACTAGTAACTAAAATCTTAAGATCCCTCCCTAAAAGTTGGGATCCAAAAGTTACGGCCATTCAAGAGGCCAAAGACCTTAAAGCATTCCCTCTTGAAGAACTCATTGGGTCTCTAAAGTTTTTGGCTGTAAATGCTTTATTTTAAATGAAAGGGATGCTTTAGGAAAATTTGATGCTAAATCCGATGAAGGCATCTTTCTTGGTTACTCTTCCGTTTCTAAAGCTTTTCGGGTTTTTAATAAAAGAACTTTAGTAATTGAAGAGTCTATTCATGTAGTTTTTAATGAAATTTTCGATTTAAAGAAAAATGATTTTGATGATGATCTTGGTTTTGATAATTTGAATTTAAATGAACCCTCTCCTCAAAATAGCCATTTGAATGCATCTTCTTCCGAAATTTTTTTACCAAAAGAATGGAAGTATGTAGATGCTCATCCAAAAGAGCAAATTATAGGAGATACATCAAAAGGGGTTCAAACTCGTTCTTCTTTCAAAAATTTCTGTGCTAACGCCGCTTTCCTTTCTCAAATTGAACCTAAATGCATTGACGAAGCCTTAAAAGATGATTTTTGGATCATTGCAATGCAAGAAGAATTGAACCAATTTGAGAGGAATGAGGTATGGAAGCTTGTTCCTAGACCAAGTGACCACTTAGTCATAGGTACTAAGTGGGTCTTTAGAAACAAGCAAGACGAAAATGGTATCGTGATTAGAAACAAGGCTAGATTAGTGGCCAAAGGTTTCAACCAAGAAGAAGGTATCGATTACGAAGAAACCTTCGCTCCCGTGGCTCGATTAGAAGCCATAAGGATGCTCCTTGCCTATGCTAGTAGTAATAATTTTAAACTATTTCAAATGGATGTTAAAAGTGATTTCTTGAATGGTTTTATTTCCGAAGAAGTATTTGTCGAACAACCTCCCAGATTTGAAAATTCTCTTCTTCCTAATCATGTATTCAAATTGACTAAAGCTCTCTATGGCTTAAAACAAGCTCCTAGAGCTTGGTATGAAAGGCTTAGTTCCTTTCTTATTTTAAATAATTTTACCAAAGGCAAGGTTGATACTACATTGTTTATTAAATATTTTGAAAATAATTTTCTTATTGTGCAAATTTATGTTGACGATATTGTGTTTGGCTCTTCGGATGAATCACTATGTGAATCATTTGCCAAATGTATGAGTCTTGAATTTGAAATGAGTTTAATGGGTGAATTAACTTTCTTTTTGGGATTACAAATCAAACAACTTAGTAATGGTATATTTCTTAACCAATCTAAATATACATTAGAATTGTTAAAACGATTTAACATGGATAATTCAAAAGCAATAAACACCCCTATGAGTACTGCGACTAAGTTAGATATGGATTAAAATGGTGAAAGTTTCGATCAAAAAACATATAGGGGAATGATAGGTAGTCTACTCTACCTCACTGTGACTAGACCGGATATTATGTTTAGTGTAGGACTTTGCGCTAGGTTTCAATCTAATCCTAAATTATCTCATCTTAAGAGTGTTAAAAGAATATTTAGGTATCTTAAAGGAACTCCAAATTTAGGATTGTGGTATCCAAAATCTGAAAAATTTGATCTAATAGCTTATGCAGATGCCGATTTTGGCGGATGCAGGATAGATAGAAAAAGTACATCCGGAACATGCCAATTTTTAGGACATGTACTTGTTTCTTGGACTTCCAAGAAACAAAATTCAGTCGCACTATCTACGGCGGAAGCCGAATACATTGCTGCAAGTGCATGTTGTGCACAAGTAATTTGGATGAAAAATACATTAGAAGACTATGGAATTCACCTTGAAAATATTCCCATAAAATGCGATAATACTAGTGCCATATGCCTTACTAAAAATCCAATTCAACACTCTAGAACTAAGCACATCGACGTTAGGCATCATTTCATACGCAATCATGTTCTTAACAATGATGTTGTTCTAGAATTCATTGACACAAAGCATCAATTAGCAGATATATTTACAAAAGCTTTGAATGAAGACCAATTTGAATTCATACGAAGGGAATTAGGCATGCTAAATTGTCCCTAAAATGAACTTCACAAAAAGGACTCGTTCTTTTCCCTTCGTTTATGAATTTGAATTCTTCCTTCTTCTTCAATTCAAAATGATCCATTAAAGTATAAATTATGATCTTGAGGGAAGAAGCTAAACAAAAGGAAGGAAGAAAATTTTTTTCTTTCCTCCGCGTGATGCCAGCGGTGGCACCGCCAAATCCCGCGGTTGCACCGACTGGCGCTCGGGCGCCAGGCGGTGACACCGACCAGTTTGGCGGTGACACCGACCGAGTCACCCTTTTAACCCGAGGGGTTAGGGCCGGCGGTGACACCGCCCCCAACCCGAAGAAAAACCTCTCAAAAACCCTCTCCCATTCCCTCTAACCCTCATTCTAACTCTTAGAAACATTGGAGAAGGATTCTTGGTGGTCCAAGCTTTCCCTCTCTCAACATAATCTCCACAAGGTAACACTTGAAATCCCTCTTTTCTTTTCTCTTTCTCTTGCTTATTTTTTCACAGTTTCATCATCATGTTGTCTAGAAAATGGCTCCTAAGAGATCAAAAGGAATAAGGATTGAAGGAGATTCATATAACCCATGACCTTTTTAGATCAAAAGAGGTAGCCCTTAGCTTTCCAAAATTTGAAACACGATGTGTCCATAAGGGAAAATACGTTGATTTGGATGAACTAGAGGACTTAGAACCCATTAGGTGGTTTGCACACCTAGAAGCTCTACCTCTACTACAAATAGATGAACCAATCTATCCACGGTTAGTGAGATTGTTCTATTCCAACCTATATGAAGACAATGATAGCCTAAGCACTTACATTCTAGGAACACCCATTAGAATATTTGACAGCACCATTTGTGAGCTAATTGGCATAACTGAAAAAGATAGGGGATGCTATTTTAAAGGTAAATGGGACGTCAAAAAAATTGGAGCAACCTATTCCGAAGCCGTGAAAACAATTTTTGCAAATCCAAACCATGACTTCCTACCCAAGAGTTGTGAACACTTACTTCCTTTCAACTCTAAAATTCTTCATCACATTATCACAAGCATCATATTCCCCAAACAATTTCATCTTGACGAAATAAGTCAAATAGAGATAGGAACCATGTATTGGATTATGACCGGTCAGCATAATTGTTTTGGGTACTTGATTCGCCAACACATGCAGGATATTATGACTAAAGATACTATATTGCCATATGGGAGGTTAATCACTAGAATTCTTCATGCCTATGACATTTACATTCCACCCGATGAAGAATCTATTCAAAATGATCGATATAACATAATAAATAAAAACCTACTGAAAAAACTTAGGTGCACTTTTAGCAATGGCATATGGTTAGGCAGCCTAGAAGGACGGATCCAATTCCTCCACCAATAGAACAACCCGAAACACCAATTCTTATGGGTAATGAATCTCCTCCTCCTAGTCCCTTTGGCGCAGCACCTTCAGCTCCTGTTTCCTCCTCTGAAGATATCATTATGACGGAGCTATCTCAGATCAAATTACAGCAAGAACATATTCAGAATCAACAAGTTGAAATTTTGAAGACACTACAACAGATGAATGAAAAAATAGATATCATGTATCAGCACTGTGGATTACCTCCTAAGGATTAAATTGATGTATCTTTTTATTCTGTTCTGTTTGCTTTTAAAAAACAAGTTCAAGTTTGTCATCGATTGAACGATAACTGATCTTTCCTTTTAGATAACTACTGTCTTAATCTGCATAGATGATGATGTCTTTTGGATAAACTATTTCTGGCAAATTTGAATGATGAACTTTGATAAATGCTAAACCTTTTTCTATGATCATTAATTAGCTGGCTTGTCTTTTTTTGTTGATGATAAAGGGGGAGAAGTGATGACTTACACTAGAACGATAGCATGACTAATATGAATTACAAAAACTTGTGTGATATGAATGTCTTATATGACTTTCATATCCTTGAAAATATCACAAGATTGATATCATGAAATTTATATTGAAAATCTTTATCTTCTGTCGTAGCAAAATTCGTCCCGTATCATTTAACTTATGATTTTCATCGAAGTTTTGTACTTACTATTGTTTAATGAGGATAACGATAAGTTCTACGATTAGAACTTATCGGGTTATGCTTGAATCCAATGGGATGGAATTCAAGTGTTTTTTATCTTATCATAATATGGCATATAGATAGGGGGAAGTTATATTTAACTCCGTCATCAATTGATTGTCATCATCAAAAAGGGGGAGATTATTGAATCTCGGATTTTGATGATATAATCAATTGGTGGGTTAATTGATCTAATCCATATTATTGAGTTAAGTGTGCAGGATTAACTACGATAACCAGAAAACATAAAGCAAGGATACCGGAGTCGAGCTCGATGGACATTTAAGAGACCGAAGAATCATCGGAGATGCTGCCGGAACCATCCGAGAAGAAATCGGGAACGTGTTGGAAGTTCGCCGAAGAAATTGTCGGAGGCTCGCGGAGATCACCAAGAAGGCTCGGCTACTCGTTAAAGTCATCACAAAGATTGGGAGCTTGCAGGGAGTCCGTCGGAAGAAGTTCGTCGGAAAGCTCGCCGGAACAAGACTCGACGTTCGCGGTTAAAAAACTTGCTTAGGATGTTTTTTTTGTGTTGTGTAGTTCACCTGTAATTAGGATTAGGATTAAGAGATAATCCTATATCCTGGTTAGGGGCCAACTGGGCCCAAAGTCAGAATTGATTTGGGCTAAAATTAAGCCAAACAAATGAATTGGAGAGCCAGGTGGTGGCACCGCCTGGCTGGGCGGTGAAACCGCCCAGCACCCGAGTGCTGGGCGGTGACACCTCCTTGGCTGGGCGGTTGCACCGTCCAGCACCCGAGCGCTGGGCGGTGGAACCTCCAGCACCGGGAACCCTAAGAGAATTCAAATTTTGGAGCCCAAAATTTGAATCCTCTTGAGGCCTATAAATACCCCTCAAATCTCAGCTGAGGTTACAACTTTTGAGAAGCATTTTGATTGAGAGAAAAGTCTTAGAAAGTCTTAGCAAGTCTTGTTTTCAATTTGCTAGAGAGTTCTCCTCCTTCTTTCTTATTGAAAATTTGTAAGAGGTTGAGCTGCTTGTAAAAGGTTGTAAGAGGGGTGTTTACCCTTCCATTTCAAGAGACTTGCTAGTGGAAGGTGGGAGCCTCATCGAAGAGGGGCCTCGCAAGTGGAGTAGGTCATTTGACCGAACCACTCTAAAAATCGGCGTAATCTCTGGTTTGCTTTTTATTATTGTCATTTACATTACTGCAAATCTTCTTACTGCTTTAGTTCCTTATTACTCTTGCTGCGCAACTTTAAGAATACGCCTTCAAGTTAAATTTATCAAGTTTCGTTCTTAATGTACGAAAGATTTTGTTAAAATCGAAGTTTTAATCCGCTGCACTAATTCACCTCCCCTCTCTTAGTGCCGCTCCGATCCTAACAATATTAGAATTGTTAAAATGATTTAACATGGATAATTCAAAAGCAATAAACACCCCTATGAGTACTGCGACTAAGTTAGATATGGATGAAAATAGTGAAAATTTCGATCAAAAAATATATAGGGGAATGATAGGTAGTCTACTCTACCTCACTGCGACTAGACCAGATATTATGTTTAGTGTAGGACTTTGCGCTAGGTTTCAATCTAATCCTAAATTATCTCATCTTAAGAGTGTTAAAAGAATATTTAGGTATCTTAAAGGAACTCCAAATTTAGGATTGTGGTATCCAAAATCTGAAAAATTCGATCTAATAGCTTATGCAGATGCCGATTTTGGCGGATGCAGGATAGATAGAAAAAGTACATCCGGAACATGCCAATTTTTAAGACATGCACTTGTTTCTTGGACTTCTAAGAAACAAAATTCAGTTGCACTATCTACGGCGTAAGCCGAATACATTGCTGCAAGTGCATGTTGTGCACAAGTTATTTGGATGAAAAATACATTAGAAGACTATGGAATTCACTTTAAAAATATTCCCATAAAATGTGATAATACTAGTGCCATATGTCTTGCTAAAAATCCAATTAAGCACTCTAGAACTAAGCACATCGACGTTAGGCATCATTTCATACGCGATCATGTCCTTAACAATGATGTTGTTATAGAATTCATTGACACAAAGCATCAATTAGCAGATATATTTACAAAAGCTTTGAACGAAGACCAATTTGAATTCAGTAGAAGGGAATTAGGTATGTTAAATTGTCCCTAAAAATAAACTTGTTTGAATAGATTTTCCATAAAGTTTTTCATCCTCTCTCTGTTCCTCGATGAATCTGATCCATCTCTTTCAATTCTAAATGACATGTTAAATTATCTTATCCTATCTTGAGTCAAACACCGCTCTCATCTGATCAAGATTAATGATTTTATGATATTTTATGAATCTCGAAATTGATTTTGATGGCTTGATTATGAGTTTCAAGTTGATGATGTAAATTTAAATGAGTTTGTATTATGATCTTGACTTATTTGAGTTACTACTTGATATTTTTTAATCACAATCTCTTCCTTGCACACCTACAATTTTTGTTTTTAATAGAACGAAGAGATTTGATAAAATGGATGAATGTTGAATTTTCCTTTAGGTGAACTCTGCGTAAATATTTTAGCATACTTAATTTTGGATGATGGATTTTCGTATGATCAATGCTGAATTTCTGATATTATAATCACAAGTTATATTCTTCAAGTCTCATTCCCTTTTTGTTGATGACAAAGGGGGAGAAAAGTGATGACTTGTACCATTTTGATAGCATGACTTATATGAATTTCAAAAGCATGTGTGATATGAATGTCTTATATGCCTTGCAAAATGCCTTGCAAAATCCTTGAGAATATCGCAAGATTGATTGATCATATTGAAAGCTTGCCTTACATTTATATCATGAAATTCATGTTGAAAATCTTTATCTCCTATCGTAGTAAAAATTGTCTCTTATCATTCTACTTGAAAATGATTTTCATCGAAGTTTTGTATTTACTATTGCTTAATGAGAATAACGATAAGTTCTACAGTTAGAACTTATCGGTTTATGCTTGAATTCTATGGATGGAATTCAAGTGTTTTCATCTTCTCATAATATGGCATATAGATAGGGGGAGTTATGTTTAACTCCGTCATCAATTGATTGTCATCATCAAAAAGGGGGAGATTATTGAATCTCGGATTTTGATGATAAAATCAATTGATGGGTTAATTGATCTAATCCATATTATTGAGTTAAGTGTGCAGGATTAACTACGATAACCAGAAAACACAAAGCAAGAATACCAGAGTCAAGATCGATGGACGTTTAAGAGTCCGAAGAATCGTCGGAGATGCTGCCGGAACCAACCGAGAAGAAATCGGGAACCTATCGGAATTTTGGGAAGTTCGCCGAAGAGATCGTCGGAGGTTCACGGAGATCACCGAGAAGGCTCGGCTACTCGTTAAAGTCATCACAAGATCGAGAGCTTGCAGGGAGTCCGTCGGAAGAAGTTCGTCGGAAAGCTCGTCGGAACAAGACTCGACGTTCGCGGTTGAAAACTTGCTTAGGATATTTTTTTGTTATGTAGTTCACTTGTAATTAGGATTAGGATTAAGAGATAATCCTATATCCTGGTTAGGGGCCAATTGGGCCCAAAGTCAGATTTGGTTTGGGCTAAAATTAAGCCAAACCAGTGAATCGGAGAGCCAGGCGGTGGCACCGCCTGGCTGGGCAGTAGCACCGCCTGGCTGGGCAGTAGCACCGCCCAGCACTCGAGAGCTGGGCGGTGGCACCGCCCAGCACCCGAGAGCTGGGCGGTGACACCTCCTGGGCTGGGCGGTTGCACCGTCCAACACCCGAGCGCTGGGCGGTGGCACCGCCAGCATCGGGAACATAAGAGAATTCAAATTTTTTGGAGCCCAAATTTGAATCCTCTTGAGGCCTATAAATACCCCTCAAGTCTCAGCTAAGAACAGAACTCAGCAAGTGATTGAGAGAAAAGTCTTAGAAGAGTCTTTGCCTTTCTTGTTTTCAATTTGCTAGTGTTCACCTCCTTCTTTCTTGCTGAAAATCTGTAAGAGAGTGAACCGCTTGTAAAAGGTGTAAGAGGGGTATTTACCCTTCCCTTTCAAGAGATTTGCTAGTGGAAGGTGGGAGCCTCATCGAAGAGGGCCTCGCTGTTAGGATCAGAGCGGCAATTGACTTATCTCAACATATAGATTAGATAACAAATGACAATTGACTTATTTTCATCGTAGTTAATCCTGCACACTTATCTCAACATATAGATTAGATAACAAATGACAATTGACTTCATCATCAAAGTCCGAGATTCAACAATCTCCCCCTTTTTTATGATGACAATCAATTGATAATGAAGTTAACCTTAACTCCCCCTATCTATATGCCATACTTGAGATAAGTCATTCTTGAATTCAAAACCTTTGAATTCAAGAGACATATTGATAAGTTAAAATCATTAAAACTTATCAATACTCCCATCATGATTCCCATCATGATGTTTCTCTCTAAAGATGATGTTAAGGATTGACATTCATTTTCAAATTTTACATAACAAGTATGAATGATGGTAATAGTAGCAATTCATCATATTGTAAGATATCAACATGTAAAACTGCGAAGTAAGATTTTGATATCATTACATGATACAAACAAGGCATAATGCAAATTATAGCAATCATAGCATCACCAAGAGATATCTCTTGGTGATGCAATCATGGCATTAATACTAATATATTTCTCCCCCTTTGTCATCAACAAAAAGTATGGTAATTGTGATACCAGGAGAACAATATAAGCAAATTTTGAGCATAAGTGTGATAGTTGTTCATGCCTTTACTAGGTTCATGTTATTTTCCAATAGCAAGTGATAGGAAATCAATTATACAAGCATATAAAGGAAAGCATGATATGTAGATTTCTTTGAATACTTCTTCCTTTTTATTTGTTATAATCTTTTTACATGAAGGAGGAAGGCTATTTGTAATTTTACTTTGAGTGAAGTTAAAATCGATGAGAGATTAAATCATGCTTCATTTTTACATGGATCAAGATATATATGTGAAACAAATCTTTGCAAGTAAAAACACTATCATCCATATTTCAAGATAGAATTTATAAGCAGGAATCATTTTATCAAATCCATTTCAGAAAAATATTTTTCATAAGTGTATGAGAAAATCCGATTATTAGGATACTAATTGTTAAGCGAATCCGAAAATGAAATTAACACTTTCATGCATTCGGACAAGACTATGCTATAGATTTTCAAATACAATCATGAAGACAAAACATATTTATTGTTATGGAAATTTTTGTATTCAACACATAATTTCCAACATGTTATTTAGGCATGTAATGGCAATCAAGTGATTTGATCATTCAATAAAGTCCAAAAAATAATTTTAACTAGTTTATGTATTCGGACACATCAACATTCCTAATTCTCTTCTTATGAAATCAAATTATTCTTCACTTAGAGGTTTTGTAAAAATATCAGCTAGTTGATGTTTAGTATCAATGAACTCTATGATTACATCATGATTAGTAACATGATCTCGTATAAAGTGATGTCTAATATCAATATGTTTTGTTCTTGAGTGTTGTATAAGATTCTTCGTTAAGCATATTGCACTTGTGTTATCACATTTAATGAGAATATTTTTAAGATGAACTTTATAATCTTCTAAGGTGTTTTTCATCCACACAACTTGTGCACAGCATGCACTTGCTGCAATATATTCAGCTTTGGTTGTTGATAGTGCAACCGAGTTTTGTTTCTTAGATGACCAGGAAACAAGGGCATGTCCTAAAAATTGACATGTTCCTGATGTGCTTTTTCTATCTAGTCTACAGCCAGCAAAGTCCGCATTAGCATAAGCAATTAACTCAAGATTCTCTGATTTTGGGTACCATAATCCTAGATTTGTGATACCATTAAGATATCTAAGTATTCTTTTAACTGCTTTGAGATGAGATATCTTAGGGTTTGATTGAAATCTAGCACAAAGTCCTACCCTGAACATGATATCTGGTCTAGTTGTAGTGAGGTAAAGTAAACTTCCTATCATGCCCCTATAAGTTTTTTGATCGAAGCTTTCTCTACTTTCATCAATTTCTAACTTAGTGGAGGTGCTTATAGGAGTGTTAATAGCTTTTGAGCTATTCATATTAAACTTTTTTAGCAAATTCATAGCATATTTAGTTTGATTAATAAAGATGCCATTGCTTAGTTGTTTGATTTGTAAGCCTAAGAAGAATGTTAATTCTCCCATTAAACTCATTTCGAATTCAAGACTCATAGTTTTAGCAAAAGATTCACAAAGAGATTCATTCGTAGAACCAAAGATAATATCATCAACATAAATCTGAACAATGAAAAAATTATTTTCAAAATTCTTGATGAACAATGTAGTATCAACCTTGCCTTTTGTGAAATTATTTTCAATAAGAAAAGAACTAAGTCTCTCATACCAAGCCCTTGGAGCTTGTTTTAAATCATAGAGAGCTTTAGTTAATCTAAACACATGATTAGGGAGGCTATTATTTTCAAATCCAGGAGGTTGTTCAACATAGACTTCTTCAGAAATAAAGCCATTAAGAAAAGCGCTTTTAACATCCATTTGAAACAACTTAAAATTATTACTACTAGCGTAGGCAAGGAGCATCCTTATGGCTTCTAATCGAGCCACAGGAGTGAAGGTTTCTTCGTAATCAATACCTTCTTCTTGGTTGAAACCTTTGGCCACTAATCTAGCCTTGTTTCTAACCACGATACCATATTCATCTTGCTTGTTTCTAAAAACCCATTTAGTACCAATAACTAAATGGTCATTTGGCCTAGGAACAAGCCTCCACACCTCATTTCTCTCAAATTGATTTAATTCATCTTGCATTGCGATAATCCATGAATCATCTTTCATGGCTTCGTCAACACATTTGGGTTCAATTTGGGAGAGAAAAGCGAAGCGGCATTGGAACAAAAATTTTTAAGAGAAGAACGTGTTTGAACCCCCTTTGATGTGTCTCCTAAGATTAGCTCCTTAGGATGAGCATCTATATACTTCTAATCCTTGGGTAAGGATATTTCGGAAGTGGATGCATCTAAGTTGCTAGTTGGAGACGGGGTTTCATTTAAATTCAAGGAATCAAAATTAACATCATCATCAAAATCGTTTTTCCTGATTTCGAAAATCTCATTAAAGACAACATGAATGGATTCTTCAATAATTAAAGTTCTTCTATTGAAGATACGAAAAGCTTTAGAAACCGAAGAATAACCAAGAAAGATTCCTTCATCGGATTTAGCATCAAATTTTCCTAAGTTATCTTTTTCATTCAAGATAAAACACTTACACCCAAAGACTTTAAAATATGAAACATTGGGTTTTTTGTTGTTCCATAACTCATAGGGTGTTTTGGTGAGTAAGGGTCTTACTAGAACTCTATTCAAAATATAGCATGCAGTGTTTACGGCTTCGGCCCAAAAATATTTGGGTAGGCTATGTTCATTCAACATGGTTCTTGCCATTTCTTGTAAATTTCGATTTTTTCTTTCTACTACTCCATTTTGTTGAGGATTTCTAGGAGTAGAGAAATTATGGTTGTATCCATTGAGTTCACAAAATTCTTGGAAATCATGGTTTTGAAATTCACCACCATAATCACTTCTAATTGACGAAATCATAGAACCTTTCTCATTCTGAACAAGTTTACAAAACTTGGTAAAATATCTAAGGCAATCACTTTTCTGTTTTAAGAAGTAAGTCCATGTGTATCTGCTATAGTCATCCACAATGACAAAGGCGTATTTGCTACCTCCTAGGCTTGATGTGGAGATTGGTCCGAACAAGTCCATATGGATCAATTGTAAGGGCCTAGAGGTGCTTATTTGATTCTTAGATTTGAAACTACCCTTAATTTGTTTACCTAATTGGCAAGCATCACATACATTATCTTTGATGAACTTGATATGAGGAATTCCTCTTACAAGTTCTTTAGATGATATTTGAGTGATTAGTTTCATGCTAGCATGACCTAATCTTCTATGCCATAGCCAAGCATCCTCATTCAAAACCGAAAAACACATTTCATTACACAAATCATTGATGTCAATAGTGTATACGTTATTTTGTTTTAATGCAATCATAGACGTGTTTTTGTGTGGTTTTTCAATGATGCAAGCATTAGATTCGAATCTGACAATATATCCTTTATCACATAATTGACTAATGCTCAAGAGGTTATGTTTTAAATCATCAACTAACAAAACATCTTCGATAAAGAAGTTGGATTTGTTACCTATGGTTCCTTTGCCAATGATTTTACCCTTGTTGTTGTCTCCGAAGGTGACATAGCCTTCGTCTATGCTAGTGAGCTTAGAGAATTGAGATGGATCTCCGGTTATATGCCTTGAGCATCCACTATCAAGGTACCATCTCTTGCTCCTAGCTTGCGATGGTATAGGTTTCTACAAGAAAGGATGATCTTTAGGTACCCATTTGCTTTTGGGTGCCTTAAAAATTGATCTACATTGTTTATCATTTTGCATAGAATTTATCATAGTTCCTTTAGGAACCCAAATTAATTTGTTCGGACTAATTTTCTTGAATGGACAATAATACGTTTTGTGTCCAAGTTTGCAACAAAAGTTGCATTTGCTTTGGTGTCGAATATGTAAGATGGGGCCTTTCATGAAGGTTGTTGGATTTTGGTGAGGACTTCTCACAAATCCGATTCCACTTCTTTTGGGAATGTGACCCTTGTTTGCAAGGATCATGTTCAAGGACTTGCTACCAACCTTGAATTTCTTCAAGGTGTCCTTAAGTAGCAAGTTTTCCTTTTGGAGAGTTTATAGATCATGACATTTTATGCATGAACCTAAACTATCATGATATTCAGTTTTTAACTTATCGAAATTACAAGTAAGACTATCATGCTCCTTTTTTAGCAATTTGTATTTTCTACTAATAATCTTGCATTCATCAAATAAGTCATGGAAGGCATTTAATAATTCATCAAATGATAAATTTGCATCTATTAAATTCGTTACCTCCTCTCCGATGGCCATTACGGCGTAATGAGCAACTTGCTCGGTGTTGGACTCCTCTTCTTCGGACGCGCTCGAGTCACCCCACGTTGCTTTGAGCGCCTTCTTCTTTGATGTTCTCTTTTTGACTTGGGAACAATCACTTTTGTAGTGTCCCGGCATTTTGCACTCGTAGCAAATAACTTGGTCCTTCTTGGGTTCAAGTTTATTTTTTGTGTCATTCTTAAACTTGTTTCTTTTAAAGAATTTTTTAAAATTTCTTGTTAGAAGTGCCAAGTCATCGTCACAGTCCTCATCACTTGAGTTTTCTCTCAAAGTGGTCTTCTGAAGTTCTAAGTGCCATATCTTTCCTGTTCTTTGGAAGGATGTCTTCTTGCTCTTTATGAGCTTTGCAAGTCATCTCGTAGGTCATTAATGACCCGATTAGTTCTTCAAGAGGGAAGTTGTTTAGATCTTTCGCCTCTTGAATAGTAGTGACTTTAGGATCCCAACTCTTAGGAAGGGATCTTAGAATCTTATTTACGAGCTCAAAATCTGAAAAACTTTTTCCGAGTCCTTTTAGACCGTTGACGACATCCGTGAAGCGGGTAAACATGTCGTCAATAGTCTCACTCGGTTTCATTCGGAAAAGTTTGAAAGAATGTAACAAAAGATTGATTTTTGACTCTTTCACTCTACTTGTGCCTTCGTGAGTCACTTCGAGTGTGTGCCAAATATCAAATGTGATTTCACAAACCGAAACACGGTTGAACTCATGTTTATCAAGCGCACAAAATAAGGCATTCATAGCCTTTGCATTAAGAGTGAAAGCCTTCTTCTCCAATTCATTCCAATCGATCATTAGAAGAGAAGACTTCGAAAATCCATTTTCGACAAGATTCCAAAGTTCAAAAACCATAGAAATAAGAAAGATCCTCATTCGGGTCTTCCAATAGGTGTAGTCCGTCCCATTGAACATGGGTGGACGTGCAATAGAATGGCCCTCTTGGTTTTCGGCGTATGCCATCTCTCTTGGGTTTTAATCCATTTGAGAGTTAACCCCGCTCTGATACCAATTGTTAGGATCAAGAGCACTAAGAGGGGGGGGGGGGGGTGAATTAGTGCAGCGGAAAACTTTTGACGATTAAAATCGCGTTCGTACGATAAAAGTTATTTCAGTAAGAAAGCCGATTCGTAAATCACTTTAACTTTTGATTAAGCGAGATGTAGCAAAGATATAAATGCAATTTGCAGTTATGGTCCAAATCAGGTAGTAGGCGCAAACTGAAGTATGATATTCGTACGAAAAAACTGATTTACGTCTAAATGCTTATTTGTAAATCACTTGATTAAGCGAGATGCAGTTAAAGCAAGGATATAAAGGCAGTTTGCAGTTATGATAGAAATCAAAACATAAGCGCAAACTGAAATATGATGATCGTACGATAAAACTGATTTACGTCTAAACATCGATTCGGAAAGTGCAAAGCTTGAAACCCAATCATATGTGCGCAAAAAGCAGTAAGCTTTTGAGGAGGTTTGCAATAAAGATAATATGCTCAAAGTAAATGCAAACCAAGATTTAGAGTGGTTCGGTCAATCTTGACCTACTCCACTTTTGGCTTCCTCCACTGACGAGGTCACCAACGTCAACTAGAGGCGTTCCTTCAATAGGCGAAGGCCAACCACCCTTTTACAGTTTCACTCCTTTTGACGGGCTTAGGAGACAACCCTTACAGAATTTCCTTTCCTCTCTTAACAGATTAGAACTTGGAAGAAAAGAGGAAGAAGAACTTTCAACTCATACAACACTTTTGAGCTCTAAAAATCACAAAGTAAAATCAGAATTTTGGTGGTTTCTGGTTGCACTTTTAGTGCTGAAAGGGTGGGGTATTTATAGGCCCCAACCCAGTTTGAATTTGGAGCTCAAAACTGTCAATTTCCGGAATTCCGAGATCTAGCGGTTGCACCGCCTAACTGAGGCGGTTGCACCTCCTGACTGAGGCGGTTGCACCTCCTGCCAGAGCTCGAAGACCGAGCTCAGGCGGTGCCACCGCCTGACTGAGGCTGTTGCACCGCTCAACCAGAGCTCGGAGACCGAGCCCAGGCGGTGCCACCTCCTGTCAGGGGCGGTTGCACCGCTTAGTCTCGCTCGGAGACTGAGCCCAGGCGGTGCCACCGCCTGGCTTGGGCGGTTTAACCGCTTGGCAAAAATCAGGGTCCGAATGGGTTGATCCATTCGGCCCAATTTGGGTTTTTTAGGGGCCCAATTGCCCCAAGATTAAGTTAATGGGATCACCTCCCATTTTCAACTTAATCATTGTGCTAACTACGATATTTCCTAAGACATTTACTGCAACTTGCTCCGGTGCGTCAATCGCTTCTTCCGGCGAGCTTCCGACGTACTTCCGTCGATCATCCGATGAACCCTCGGTGATGCTCCTACGGACTTCCGGCAAACTCCTGGACTTGCGACGATCCACTTGGCGAGTTCCGACGAGCTTCTTTGGCTAGCTCATGGACTTCTCGGATTTGTTCCCGCAGAACCTCCGATGACTGTCCGAACTTCCGTCGAACTCTCGAACTCCCAACTTGATCATTGTCTTGACTCCGGCGCAACTCCTGCTGCATATCTTATTTTCATCGTAGTTAATCCTACACACTTATCTCAACATATAGATTAGATAACAAATGATAATTGACTTCATCATCAAAATCCGAGATTCAACAAATTTAACATACCTAATTCCCTTCTAATGAATTCAAATTGGTTTTCATTCAAAGCTTTTGTAAATATATCTACTAATTGATGCTTTGTGTTAATGAATTCTAGAACAACATTATTGTTAAGGACATGATCGCGTATGAAATGATGCCTAACGTCGATGTGCTTAGTTCTAGAGTACTGAATTGGATTTTTGGTGAGACATATGGCACTAGTATTATCACATTTTATGGGAATATTTTTGAAGTGAATTCCATAGTCTTCTAATGTATTTTTCATCCAAACAACTTGTGCATAGCATGCACTTGCAGCAATGTATTCGGCTTCCGCCGTAGATAGTTCAACTGAATTTTGTTTCTTGGAAGTCCAAGAAACAAGTGCATGTCCTAAAAATTGGCATGTTCCGGATGTACTTTTTCTATCTATCCTGCATCCGCCAAAATCGGCATCTACATAAGCTATTAAATCGAATTTTTCAGATTTTGGATACCACAATCCTAAATTTGGAGTTCCTTTAAGATACCTAAGTATTCCTTTTAACACTTTTAAGATGAGATAATTTAATATTTGATTGAAACCTAGCGCAAAGTCCTACACTAAATATAATATCCAGTCTAGTCGCGGTGAGGTAGAGTAGACTACCTATCATTCCCCTATATGTTTTTTGATCGAAATTTTCACTATTTTCATCCATATCTAACTTAGTCGCAGTACTCATAGGGGTGTTTATTGCTTTTGAATTATCCATGTTAAATCGTTTTAACAATTCTAATGTATATTTAGATTGGTTAAGAAATATACCATCACTAAGTTGTTTGATTTGTAATCCTAAAAAGAAAGTTAATTCACCAATTAAACACATTTCAAATTAATGACTCATACATTTGGCAAATGATTCACATAGTGATTCATCCGAAGAGCCAAAAATAATATCGTCAACATAAATTTACAAATAAAAATTATTTTCAAAATGTTTGATAAACAATGTAGTATCAACCTTGCCTTTGGTAAAATTATTTAAAATAATAAAGGAACTAAACCTTTCATACCAAGCTCTAGGAGCTTGTTTCAAGCCATAGAGAGCCTTAGTCAATTTGAATACATGATTAGGAAGAAGAGAATTTTCAAATCTGGGAGATTGTTCAACATATACTTCTTCCGAAATAAAACCATTCAAGAAGGCACTTTTGACATCCATTTGAAATAATTTAAAATTATTACTACTAGCATACGCAAGGAGCATCCTAATGGCTTCTAATCTTGCCACAGGAGGGAAGGTTTCTTCGTAGTCGATACCTTCTTCTTGGTTGAAACCTTTGGCCACTAATCTAGCCTTGTTTCTAACCACGATACCATTTTCGTCTTGCTTGTTTCTAAAGACCCATTTAGTACCAATGACTAAATGGTCACTAGGTCTAGGAACAAGCTTCCATACCTTATTCCTCTCAAATTGTTTTAATTTCTCTTGCATTGCAATAACCCAAAAATCATCTTTTAAGGCCTCGTCAATGCATTTAGGTTCGATTTGAGAAAGGAAGGCGGTGTTAGCACAAAAATTATTGAAAGAGGAACGAGTTTGAACCCCTTTTGATGTATCTTCTATAATTAGCTCCTTTGGATGAGCATCTATATACTTCCATTCCTTGGGTAAGGAAATTTCGGAAGAAGGTGCATCCAAGTTGCTATTTTGAGGAGGGGGTTCATTTAAATTCAAATTATCAAAACCAAGATCATCATCAAAATTATTTTTCTTTAAATTAGAAATTTCATTAAAAACTACATGAATAGACTCTTCTATTACTAAGGTTCTTTTGTTAAAAACCCGAAAAGCATTAAAAACGGAAGAGTATCAAATTTTGCATCAAATTTTCATCAAATTTAGCATCAAATTTTGCATCAAACGGAAGAGTAACCAAGAAAGATGCCTTCATTGGATTTAGCATCAAATTTTCCTAAGGCATCACTTTCATTCAAAATAAAGCATTTACAACCGAAAACTTTAAAATAGGAAATATTTAATTTTTTGTTATTCCATAATTCATAGGGAGTTTTTGATAGGGATGGTCTTATTAGGACTCTATTCATGATGTAGCAAGCTGTATTTACGGCTTCGGCCTAAAAATACTTGGGTAGACTATGTTCATTTAACATCGTTCTTGCCATTTCTTATAGGTTTATATTTTTTTCTTTCAACTACTCCATTTTGTTGGGGATTCCTCGGAGTGGAGAAGTTGTGATTGTATCCATTAACTTCACAAAATTTTTGAAAGTCACGGTTTTGAAATTCGCCACCGTGATCACTCCGAATTGATGTAATCATGAAACCTTTTTCGTTTTGAGTGAGTTTATAAAATTTAGAGAAACACTTGAAACAATCACTTTTGTGAGCTAAGAAATAGGTCCTAGTGTATCTAGTATAGTCATCCACAATTACAAACGTATATTTGCTTCCTCCTAGACTTGTCGTGTCAATTGGTCCAAATAAGTCCAAATGAATCAATTGTAATGGTCTAGTGGTGCTAATTTGAGTTTTTGGTTTGAAACTAGTTTTTATTTGTTTACCTAGTTGATATGCATCGCATACTTTGTCCTTAATAAACTTTATATTTAGAATTCCTCGCACTAATTCTCTAGATGAGATCTTAGATATTAGTTTCATACTTGCGTGGCCTAGTCTCCTATGCCAAAGCCAAGCATCATCATTTAAAGTGGAGAAGCACATTTCATTACTTAGTTCATCAAGGTTGATGGTGTAGACATTATTTTGTTTTAATGCAATCATAGTTATGTTATGGTTTGGTTTTTCAATAATACACACATTTGATTCAAATCTAACGATATAACCTTTATCGCATAATTGACTAACACTCAAGAGATTATGTTTCAATCCATCAACTAGTAAGACATCATCAATAGAAAATTTTAATTTATTACATATGGTTCCCTTGCCAATGATTTTGCCTTAGTTGTGGTCTCTGAAGGTAACGTACCCTTCTTCTTTGCTAGTGAGCATAGAGAAATAAGATGGATCTCCAGCCATATGTCTTGAGCATCCACTATCTAGATACCATCTCTTGCTCCTAGCGTGTGATGGTGTATGTTTCTACAAGACGAGATTATTTTTAGGTACCCTTTTTTTTTTGGGTGCCTTAAAAACTGATTTTACTTGTTCATCATATTGCATAGAATTGATCATGGTTCCTTTAGGAACCTAAATTAGTTTGTTCGGACTAATTTTCTTGAATGGACATTTATAAGTTTTATGTCCATATTTGCAATAAAAGTTGCAATTGCTTTGGTGCCGAACATGTAAGATAGGGCCTTTAATGAAGGTGGTTGGATTTTGGTGAGGACTTCTCACAAATCCGATACCACTTCTTTTAGGAACGTGAACCTTATTTGTAAGGATCATGTTCAAAGACTTGCTACCAACCTCGAATTTCTTCAAGGTGTCTTTGAGTAGCATGTTCTCCTTTTGGAGAGTTTCTAGATTATGGCATTTTATACATGGAGCTAAACTATCATGATATTCAGTCTTTAATTTATCGACATTACAAGTGAGACTATCATGCTCCTTTTTTAGCAATTTATATTTTCTACTAATTATCTTACATTCATCAAATAACTCATGGAAGGCATTTAATAATTCATGATAAGGTAAATCTACATCAATTAAATCCGTTACCTCTTCTTCGATGGCCATTAGGGCGTAATTGTAACATCCCCCATTTTTTAAAAAAATTAGTAAAAGGTTTGTTTGTAAAAATAAGGATTATTTAATAATTATTTTATATTCAATGATATTATATTAAAAGTTTATGGCTAGGGACCTAAGAGTAAAATATTAGAAGTTTGATATAATTTATGAAAGATTCAGATTTAAGTTAAAAATATATATATATATATATATAGTGGACATGTGTCACTAGCTAACCTAAGGTTGGTGCCACTTATCTTTGCTCTAAAGATGACACCTAGCCCCTTTCATGCATGCATGACACCTTGCAACTTTTGCATTAGCCAAAACCTAAATAATTAGATGAAAGGTTAAAGAAAACAAACCTGAAGAGTTGCAGCCAACGTGAGTTTGAGAAGAAGAAGAAGAAGAAGAAGAAGAAGAGCTTGAGGTTTTTCATCAATTTTCTCACATTTGGGATTCAAATAATTTTAAGGCAAGTGTTCTAACTCCATCCCACAGTAACCTTAATCTCTGTTTCCATTTTTATTCTGCAAAATTTGAAAGATTTCAACTGAGAACCAGACCTTCTTTAGTTTTGATATAAAGCTATGAATTTGTAATTTTTCGGTAATCTGACCTCTATGTAATGTTTCGGTCATAACATTTTGTAATAAACTCTGATTTAGACAAAATCTATTCCATTTGAAAGTAGACAAAAAAATCTTTATTTTGATACTAAGATCGAATGATTTGGAGTTTAAATTCCTACGAAGACTTCTGTTTAAATTAACCCTACAGATTCTGCAAAACAGGGACTGAAATTTCTGACCTCTTGTTACTTAACAACTTATAACTTTCTGCTGTGAACTCAGATTCATACAAAGTATGATTATTCGAAGCTAGACTCAAAATGCTTTCTGTATATACCTGATTTGAAATTTTTGGAGTACAATTGCTAACTAAAACATCTGCTTTCATCGACCCTATGGATTCAGTAAAATAGAGCTAATATTTTCAGACCTTTCGCTACAAAATTATCTGTAACTCCCTGTTGTAAATTCCAATTCTTTTTAAACTTGATTTGCCTAAAACTAGATTGACAAAGCTTTCTAATGACACCTATTTTGTATAAATTGGAGCATAATTGGTTATCCAAACAGTTCATACAATGTTCCTATCAAATTATGCCAGAATCGAGCTTTGGTCGATTTCGGCTTTCCTTGTTTCTTCTCTTGAGAAATCGATTTCGGCAAAAACTCTTACTTCATTTATGCTTTACATTATTACCTTAAATTCCTGTATACTTTTGTCCTTTATTTATTTGTACATCTGCAGCTATCATCTAAAGATCATGTTTGCATCGTAATGATTCGGCACATGCATCCCATTGTTCCGCATTTGCTTTCGATATGTGCCTCTTCCAGTTTCATTTCTTTGGACATTGAACTTATCTAAATTTCGTATTTCAATTGAGCTATATATGGTTTCTTGAAATCCTTGTATGCTCTTGCTTTTGTTTCCTTTTAAATTTGAATACATTGTGATAGATTATGTTTGTATCGTATTAACTCGAAAGGCATATGTACATTTCGTTGTTCCGCATGTGCTTCCAATATATGCTAATTTCATTATTCATACTGTCCCTGTGTACTCCAGTGTTTGTGGGATAAATGTGAACCTTTGCCAGAAATGGTAAAGGGAGTTATGCTTAGAGCCCGCGATGCTCTACCGGTCCCCTATGACTTCACATAGACGTGGGTGGATGGAGCTCCCAGACGTAGGAGACTTATGTTTGTTGGTCATTCAGAAATGGATGGACCATATTATGTTATGATCCCACTTCACCTTCTATGTGTTTGATATGATATCCAAAGCTTTGGCTATGTTTTTATGCATGCTTTGGATAAGAATGAAATGAATGCATCGTCATGTGACATTTGAGCTTCTATTCATGTTTTGTTCTTTGATATATTTCTGAAATGTTATAAGTCTTTGTTATACCTTGAAAACTACCATATGTCATCGATATGCTCCTTATGTCAATGATATGCTCCAATTACCTTTCCTCGATTGCATGAATAAAACTTGCTTCGAACGATATGATATTGTAATTCTGTATTCAAACAAAACATGCTATTGTTTCATCCTGTATCTCTGCTTTGTATTTTGATACCTCATTTGTTTGAAAATTGTCCTCTTTGCTATGGATATGTTAGTTATTTGCTGAGCTTTATATGCTCACCCTATTGCTATATAAATTTTTCAGGATAGCTTATCGCTCACTAAAATGTGTAAATTGGGTTGAGGCAGTGGAAGACTAGAAGATTTTGGGGCAAATATTTTGTACTTGATAGGTTGATGTTGTAACATCCCTCATTTCTGAATTTTCGTATAAGTTTCTAGTTGTAATATAAGTATTTATTTTAAATTTGATAAAAGAGTCAAAATATGAATATGAGAACTTATTCATAAGATTTGGGGGATTTGTTCAAAAAAAAAAAATCTGAGGACCTATATGTAAACCCTAAGGACATAATCGTAAATATTATAATACAAGGATTAAACTATAAAATGCACAAAAATACAAATCCCACCATTTAAGCCTCTCTGCTTTCGTTCATAAGGAACCAGAGAAGGCAGCTGCGTGGAAGAACATGAGAAAGAAAGAAAGAAGAAGAGAAGAAAAAGGGGGAAGAAGAAGAAGAAAAAATTGGCGCTTTGAGGTTTCTTGCTCAAATCTTCTCATTTAGGGTCATAATTCTCAAAGGCAAGTGTTCTAATCCCATCCTACAGAATTATTAGTCTTTGATCTCATATTTATTCTGAATTATTCGAACGATTTCAGCCTAGAACCTGGTATTTCTCTTGTTAGATACAAAAATCATGGATTTGAAATTTTTCGGTAAACTGACCCCTATACATTGTTTCAGCGATAATTTTTAGCACCAAACATGGATTTAGGCAGGACCTTGTTTATTTGAAAGTATACTCTTAGACATTCTTTTTGACACTGATTTTGAAAATTTTGGACTCCGAATACTTACCCAAACGTCTGTTTCAATTGAGCCTATGGATGCTGCAAAATAGGGATCAAAATTTCTGACCTTTCGATACTAAAATGCCTATAAGTCCCTGTTGGAACTTCTGATTTGTACCAAACTGATTTAATTTGAAACTAGACTTGTAGACCTTTCTTTTGACATATAGATTGAAAAATTTGGAATTCAAATGCCTATTCTGCTATCTATTGATTCCGCCCTATGGATTCTACAAAACAGTGATTTAGTTTTTGACCTTCGGTCACTAAATCAATGGTTACTCCTTGCTGGAAACCTTGATTCTTATGAAACTTATTTCATCTGAAAATAGATTGATATATCTTTCAATAGTAGCTTTCCTAAGGGTATTGGAACATAATTGATAATCTGAAGTATTTGTTCAATGTGCCTCTTGAATTCTGTCAGAAATCGAGCTTTGGTCGATTTCGCGTATTCTGTTTCATTTGTTTGGAAATAGATTCCATTCAGTCCCCTTCACTCAATTGAGGCTTATGTTGGTGCTTGAATTCTGGTTTGATCTTGTCTATAAATTATTTACACTCTTGAAACATTTTGTCTAACTTTTAAGCTATATCGCATTGACACATATAGGCACATGTATATCCCATTGTTCCGCATTTGCTTTCGATATGTGCCTATTCTAGTTTCAATCCTTTGGATATTGAATTCATCTAACCTTCTTATTTGAATTGAGCTATATATGATTGCTTGGATTCCGTGTATACTCTTACTTTCATTTCATTCCAAATCTAAATACATTTGTGAGAGATTGTTGCTTGCATCGTATTGACTCGTAAAGGCACATGTACATTTTGTTGTTCCGCGTGTGCTTCCGATATATGCTATTTATTGTTCATACTGCCTTTTGTACTCTGGTGTTGTGGGATAATATGAACATTTGCCAGAAATGGTAAAGGGAGTTATGCATAGAGCTTGCGATGCTCTACCGGCCCCCTCTGACTTCACCTAGACGTGGGTGGATGGAGCTCCCAGACGTGGGAGACTTCTGTCTGGTGGTCATTCAGAAATGGATGAATCACATTCTTTCTGTGATCCCACTACACCTTCTGTATGTTTGATATGATATCCAGAGCTTTGGTTATGTGTTTATGTACATGCTTTGGATAAGAATGATATGAATGCAACGTCAAAAACGATGTTTGAGCTTCTGTTTGGTATTTGTTATTGATATGCTCCGAAATGTTCCATACACCGTTGATATGCTCCGGAACATTTCATACGCCACTGATAGGCTCCGAAACATTTCACTTGTTATTTATATGCTCCGAAATGTTTCATTTATTATTGATATGCTTCGAAATGTTCTATACGCCGTTGATAAGCTCCGGAACATTTCATATGCCATTGATAAGCTCCGATATGTTTCATTTGTTATTGATATGCTCCGAAATGTTCCATATACCATTGATATGCTCCGGAACATTTCATACGTCACTAATAGGCTCCGAAACATTTCATTTGTTATTTATATGCTCCGAAATGTTTCATTCATTGTTGATATGTTTTGAAATGTTCCATACGCCGTTGATATGCTCCGGAACATTTCATATGCCATTGATAAGCTCCGATATGTTTCATTTGTTATTGATATGCTCCAAAACGTTTCATTCGTTGCTGATATGCTCCAATTACTCTATGCCCCATCTGTTATGAACCAAATATGTTTGATTGAAATGACAATTGTGATTCTGCATCTAATGATATTACGTCTATGAATTCTTATATTCTGCCTTGCATTTTGAAACTTTATCTCTTTGAAAATTGTCCTCTTTTGATATGGATATGTTAGTCACTTGCTGAGCTTCAGATGCTCACCTCGTTGTTGTATAAATTTTTCAGGATAGCTTATCGCTTGCTTTAATGTTAAGATTGGGCTGAGGCAATGGAAAGCTAAAAGATTTTGGGTAGATCTTTATTAGTATATATGTTTTTGTTGTATAAGCACACGCTACATCTAATAAAATATTGACGATGAATCTAAACTTGTGGATTTTGTATAAGTTTAAAGGACCTCTCATGTTTAAGATTTTGGAATGTGAAGTTTAATTCGTGTAACGATATGAACTTATGGTAAACGTTGGTTTTGTGACTGCGTAGACTTCCCCACTTGTGAATTTATGTTGTGGTTATTATTTTGGTGAGTTGGGTTCAGATTTTATGAATTATCGAGCGATGTATTGTATGTTTATAAACTGCACAGGGTTTATGAATTTGAGGATTATAGAGGTAAAATTTTGACTTGAATGTTTTCTTAGTGACCTCAAATGTTAGTTTGGATCCTGGATTGATTTGTTTTCTTGAATTTTAATATTATCGATATTTTGAGGGGCGTGACTGAGGTGGTATCAGAGCATAATTTGAGAATCACTAAGAATATATTTTTTTTATGTACTTGATGAAAAAGAAAAATTGAGGTTTATTGACTTTCATTTAGAGATTGATCAAAGAAAATTTTCCTTTGATGTTTTAGGAAGCAAGGATGACGAGATCATCTGGTTCTCCTGTTGCATCTACTGCTGATCAATTGAGTGGTATCATGCGGACTTTGGAGACTATGGCACAAGTGATGCAACAACAACAACATGTCCAACCTGGAAGAAATGATGAAACAGGGACATCAAACCAATCGGGGTTAGGAATTGAACAGTTCAAGAAGCTTAGTCCTCCCAGCTTTAGTGGTGAGTCTGATCTAATGGCAGCAGAACGATGGATGATGCAGATAGAGAAAATATTTGATGTCTTAAATTACCCTGATGATCAGAAAGTTTCTCTTGCTACCTTTATGCTGGAAGGAGAGGCTGAACACTGGTGGAGAATGATTAAGAGGATTTTTGAAGTCAAACATGAGCCAATGACATGGAAGGCATTCAAAGAAAAGTTTAACGATAAATATTTTCCAGATTGTATAAGAGATAAAAAAGAATTGGAGTTCTTGAATCTTATCTAGGGAAATATGACGGTTGCAAAGTATGAATCTAAATTCACTGAGCTCTCTAGGTTTGCCACACATATGACTGATGATGAATCTAGAAAAGCAAAAAGATTTGAAAGGGGATTACGGCTAGCAATAAGAAGTCGAATGTCAGCCTTAAAGCTACAAACATATGCGGAAACGGTAGCAAGAGCTTTGAAAATTGAAAGAGACATGAAGGAAATTCAAGAAATCATGGGCTCAAAAAGGACAAATTTACTAGCAAAAGCACGAGAGAAAATGAATATGAAGCTAGTAACAAGAGGATCAAGACATCTAGATTTGAGAAAGGGAAACCACTGCGGAGGACTCAGTCATGTGCAAAATGTGGATTAAATCATGAAATAAGTCAGTGTTTTTGGGTGACTGGAGCCTGTTTTGCTTGTGGAAAGTTGGATCATCAAATAAAAGATTGCCCTCTGAGGAAGAAGAAAGAGCCACTGTCTCCTAGACCCTCAGTCCATGCTAGAGTGTATGCTATCACTGAACAAGATTCTAAAGCTTCTAAATCAGTGGTGGAAGGTATTCTTCATGTTTCTAAAAGAAATGCAAAAGTTTTGTTTGATCCCGGCTCCAACTTATCTTTTGTTTCACAATACTTTGCTTGTCACTTGGATATTCTACCTAGACCCCTGGATTATATGTTATATGTAACAAGTGCTGTTGGAGATTCATTGGCAACAAACTTGGTTTACCCATCTTGTTTGATCTCTATTGGAGAACGTGAACTCCTTGCTGATTTGATTCTCCTAGAGATCCAGGGTTTTGATATTATACTTGGCATGGATTGGTTATCTTCTCATCATGCTAGTATTGATTGTTACAAAAAAATAATTACTTTCTGCATACCAGATCAGCCTATATTTTACTTTGAGGGCATTAGGCATGATTTGCCTCCTTGCTTGATATCAGCACTTCAAGCATATCGTCTTATGCAGAAAGGTTGTTTTTGTTATATGGTGTGTGTAAAGGAGCATTCAAATCAGGACCCCCACCTAGATGAAATTTCAGTGGTCAAAGAATTCCCTGATGTATTCCCAGATGACTTGCTTGGTTTACCTCTAGATAGAGAGGGTGAATTTGCTACTGATCTGGTCCCCAGTACAACCCCAATATCTAAGCCTCCCTACAGAATGGCACCACTCGAGCTAGAGGAATTAAAGAAGCAACTACAAGAATTATTAGATAAGGGTTTCATACGACCCAGTGTATCTCCATGGGGTGCTCCGGTACTATTGGTGAAGAAGAAGGATGGAACATTGAGGCTTTGTATTGATTATAGACAGTTGAATCAGGTGACCATCAAAAACAAGTATCCCATACCCAGAATTAATGATTTGTTTGATCAACTGCAGGGTGCACAAGTATTCTCTAAGATTAACCTGAGGTCAGGTTACTATCAGTTGAAGATCAAGGAGGAGGATATTTCAAAAACAGCTTTCAGAACTCGATATGGTCACTATGAATTCTTGGTGATGCCTTTTGGTTTGACAAATGCCCCTGCAGCTTTTATGGAACTAATGAATAAGATATTTAACCGCTCTTGGATATCTGTGTAATTATATTTATTGATGACATATTGGTGTATTCAAGGAGTAATCAGGAGCATGAGGAACACTTGAGAAATGTATTGTCCATACTAAGAGAAGAGAAGTTGTATGCAAAGTTCAGCAAATGTGAATTTTGGTTGAATGAAATTGCTTTCTTAGGCCATGTGATTTCAGGGAAGGGTATATCTGTTGATCCAAAGAAAATAGAAGCTGTAGTTGAATGGGAAGTACCAACAAATGTAACAGAAGTTAGAAGCTTCTTGGGCATAGCAGGTTATTACAAGAGATTTGTGGAGGGATTTTCTCGAATCGCTCAACCTCTCACAAAACTCACTAAAAAGAATGTGAAATTTGTATGGGGTGATGATTGTGAGCAAAGTTTTCAAGAGTTAAAAAGAAGATTGACTAGTGCCCCTATTCTCACTATTCCAAGTGGTAGTGAGGGATTTGTAGTTTATACTGATGCTTCAAGAAAGGGGCTTGGATGTGTTTTGATGCAGGAAGGGAGAGTAATTGCTTATGCTTCTAGGCAACTAAAAGGTTATGAACTGAATTATCCAACTCATGATTTGGAATTGGCAGCAATTGTTTTTGCTCTAAAGATTTGGAGACATTATTTGTATGGTCGACAATTTGAAATCTTTACTGATCACAAGAGTTTAAAATATATTTTCAATCAGAAAGAGTTAAACATGAGGCAGTGAAGATGGGTAGAACTTCTGAAGGATTATGATTGTGCCATCCGTTATCACCCGGGCAAAGCCAATGTTGTAGCTGATGCACTTAGTAGAAAATCTACAAGTTTTATGGCTAGTCTGGTTGTGAAGCAATGGAAGTTATTAGAATAAAATTTTGATTTGAAAGCTTCGAGGAAAAAGCAAGACTCGATGATATTGAAGACCTCCATTCAAGTGCAATCTGATCTTATTCAACAAATTAAGGAAGGATAATTACGAGATCCACATTTAATGTACTTGAGGAATGAAGTAGAAAAGGAATTGAAGCTAAAATTTCAAGTTTCAAAGGATGGCCTATTGAGATTTGGGGAGAGAGTATGTGTACCAAATGAACCAGATATCAAGAATCAAATCCTAAAGAAAGTCATACTTCAAAGTATACCATGCATCCTGGGAGCACTAAGATGTTTAGAGATCTTCAAAGTCATTATTAGTGGGAAGGCATGAAGAAGGAAATTGCAATGTATGTTTCAAAATGTTTGACTTGTCAGCAAATCAAAGTAGAACACCAAAGACCTGGAGGATTGTTGCAACCTTTAGATATTCCTGAATGGAAATGGGAATGTATTACTATGGATTTTGTTTCAGGACTACCCAGAACCTCTAAAAAGCATGATGCTATTAGGGTTATCATTGATGGATTAACAAAATCTGCACATTTCCTACCGATTAATATGACTTATTCGCTTGATAGACTTGCAGATTTATATATCAATGAAATAGTAAGACTTAATGGTATTCCAAAGGAGATCATCTCTGATAGAGACTCCAGATTTCTCTCTAGATTCTGGAGAAGATTATAGGAATCTATGGGCACTAAAGTCAAGTTTAGTACTGCATATCATCCTCAAACTAATGGTCAGTCAGAAAGAACAATTCAAATACTTGAGGATTTGCTTAGAGCCTATGTTATGGATTGAAAAGGTGAATGGGATAAAGATATTTCACTTATTGAGTTCACTTATAATAATAGTTATCACTCAAGTATTCAGATTGCTCCTTATGAAGCTTTATATGGGCGAAAGTGCATAACACCTATATGTTGGGAGGAAGTTGGTGACAGAAAGTTGTTAGTACCGGACAAAGTACAAGAAACTTGTTAGAACCCTTGCAGATTCTAAACTTGGGGTTGATCTCTTTAGGGGATCGGCCTCCTTGGAACTCTATAGGGGTTCCTCCCTCCAAGTTGCTGCTCAAAGGCTGCAGAAAAGATTCATCTATTGCTTATCAAAAGAGGAGGAATACATGACTATTTATAGGGCTTCTAAACCCTAACTCCTAATAGGACTCCTACTCAAGACTCCTACTTCTAACCAACTCCTAATAGGACTTCTACTTAAGACTCATATTCCTTTACAACTCCTAATCCTTAAGACTCCTATTCCTTTACAACTCCTAATTCTTCTTTAAGAAACAACCTTCTAACCCTAGCCGGCCTCTTTACCTCTTTAATAGGGGTCGGCTTAGGTAAGTTTTACATGAATGTCCCTCTCAATTAGGACTCTCCTAGCTAGAGTCCTAACAGACCCGCCCTCTTCAAATCAGCCTTGTCCTCGAGGTTGACGATTCATGAATTCTGGGAATTTGGTCTTCAAGTCGTCGTAGTTCTCCCAAGTGGCATCTTCTGATAATAGGTTCGCCCACTGTATTAGCACTTCAGTAGTGGGTCGTCATCGTTGAGTCACATTCCGTCGATCAATAATAGCACTTGGTTGGGTCTGGAGTTCTCCTTGCGTAGTCATATTTGGTGGGTGGCTTTGGGCTATCTCCAAGCACCTATTTACAACTTTTGTATGGCCATCGGTTTTGTGGGTGATATGCCATACTCCTTTTCAATTTAATACCCTGCATATGGAATAACTTTATCCAAAATCTGCTTGTGAAGATGCAAGTAGAATTTGTCACAAGCATAATGCATCCCTTATAGTGTAATTCTTTTGAGTACCAATTGTAATGAGCCACGGAGCTTGGTGCTTCCTCCAATTTTTATAAAATCTGCTTGGTGCTTATAATCTTACTAGTCTCTGAATCTTCCTGCCATTCTATCTTAATATCCTCAAGGAAGTCGCTGGTCGAAAGTGAAACGGTCGTAACTTCAGCTTGCTCGGTTAGTTGCGAAAGCGCATCTACAAGAACATTCTCTTTCCCCTTTTTGTAAGTTGTTTCATAATCAAATCTAAAAAGTTTTGTTACCCATTTTTGCTGCTCAAGGGATGATATCTTTCGCTCCAAAACATACTTAAGGCTTTTTTGGTCGGTTTTAATTTGAAATCGTCAACCAATCAAGTAGGGTCTCCACCGCGTTGCTGCGCGCACAATGGCGAGCATCTCCTTATCATATGTTGACTTATTTTGATAGGAGGGAGATAATGCCTTGCTAGTGTATGCGAGTGGTCGACCATCTTGCATGAGAATGGCTCTAATTTTGGCTCCAGATGTGTCGGCCTCAATAATGAAGGGTCGGTTGAAATCTGGTAGTGTTAGCACCGACGTCGTCGTCATGGCTGCCTTAAGTTTGTTGAAGGCAGCGGAGGCTCTGTCTGACCATTGGAAGACATCTTTTTTCAGTAAGGAAGTAACTGGTGTACTAATCTCTCTATAGTTTTTCACGAACTTGCAGTAGTAGCCTGTTAAACCCAGAAAGCCATGTAGCAATTTTATGTTCCTCGGGGTTAGCCAGTTTTGCATTGCTCCAATTTTGAAGGGGTCTACTGCCACACCTTCCTCTGATATGATATGCCCAAGATATTCCACCTTCTTTTTAAGAAAGCAAAAATTCATAGTGGTTGTTGTGTGTTCAAAAGGTGGTTTTCGGTATGTCTTCTTCGCATACTCGTATTTGATGATACCCGGATCGAAGGTCCAGCTTTGTGAAGATTTGTGCTCCCTTAGCAACTCATCTACTACTGGAATAGGGAATTTATCCTTGATGGTTATGCCATTGAGAGCTCGGTAATCAACACATAATCGCCATATTCCATCCTTCTTTCGTATGAGGAGCACCGGTGAATAGTAGGGGCTGCAACATGGCCGAATAACTCCTGTTTTAAGTATCTCTTTTACAATCCTTTCTATTTCATCCTTCTGGAGATATGGATACTGATATGGCTGAGCATTTGCTGCAGATTTGCCTGGAAGAATCGTTATACAATGATCATGCCGACGGGTAAGAGGTAGGTTGCACGGTTCGTCAAATATATCTGAAAATTCAGCAAGCAAAGGAAGTAGATTTGGATCTTCAAATTTTGTTGGCTCTCCCTTAGTTTGCTGCTCAAGTTGTACCAAAAAACCACTGCATGCTTTATGCAAAACCTTCTCCAATTGTTGTGTGCAAATCATCGTTACGTCGCCCTCACGTTTCCCATGCAGTATCACCTGTTTCTCCTTATTGTAAAATTTTATAAATAGTTGCATAAAATTTCAAGAAATATCATCTAATGTCATCAACCATTTAATTCTGAGTATGACCTCATAATCATCAAGAGGGAGGAGGAAGAAATATGCAATTATCTCTTGGTCCTGCAGCAACAGTTTCACTTGCGGGCACCTATGATCACACTTCAAAATCCGTCCGTTGGCGACCTTAGCGACAAACCTGCTGTAATTCTCAATAGGTAAGTTCATAGGGACAGCAACATTACTGTTTAGGAAGTTATTAGTGCTGCTCGTGTCGATGAGAATAGTGATCGGTTGTTGTTTGAGAAGGCCACCAACTTTCATCGTTTGTGGGTTTGAGTAGCCAGCTAGTGTATATACCATAACTTCGATCGGTTGTGGCTCCTCTTTTGCATCTTCTTCTTCATGTTCAAAGCTCTCTTCTGGATGTTTAATGACTTCTTCTTCTATCGGTTCAATCATAAGAAGTCCCCCTTTACTGCAGCGATGCTCACGGCTCCACGGCTCATCACAATGCCAACATAACGTCTTCGCATATCGCTCCCGAAACTCTTCTCTTGTTAACCTCTTTGGTGTAGGGACTTGGTCAATAGTAGGGGGGGCTGAGGGCTTCAATATTACTGGTTGAGGAGCGACCCTAGTCCTCCGAGCTTCATGGTTCAATTGCTCCTCTTGATGTTGTGCGAAAGAGATGGCTGCCATAAGCGTATACGGTTGTCGCGCTTTAACTTCTCCTCGGATTTCCAGCTTCAAGCCCTCAATGAAGGTCCTCAATAGCTGTTTTTGAGACCAATCATGAGTTTGATTAGATAACCTTTCAAACCTGGTTTGGTACTCCAGAATGGTGGAGGTTTGTCGGATCTTTGCTAGTTGTTCGTTAATATTCTCGTAATCGGTTGGTCTGAAGCGAATCAGCAGCCCTTCTTTAAATTGTCGCCATGAAAGGACTCCATAAGTATGTTCAAACCAGTCAAACCACTGTATAGCATCCCCTTCAAGATGTATAGCTGCAATTTTCACCATAGATACATCCGCGGTTTTGTGGTACCGAAAATATCGCTCCGCACGCGAGATCCAACCAATCGGGTCTCCTTCTTCCCATCTAGGGATGTCCACTCTCATGCATGGATAGTTGGGGTTGGTCATAGAGCCTACCCTCCCTTGGAAGTCATCTCTTCGGGCTTGGTGTGATTATGCAAAGCTCTCTCCTTGATATGATTTCTTCGGGCTTAGTGGTCGGCCCAATCTGAGTTCGGTAAAGAGCGTCCGAATCTTATCCTCCATTCGCGCCACCAAGGCTTCGAATTTAGCATTGATTGCCTCCTTAGATGCCATAGTATATGGCCCCAAATCAATGATGTTAATATCTCTCTTTTGCTGTTGGGTTAAAGGCAAGTATAGGTTGAGAGAAGTAATGGTCGAAAGTGTTGGTGGATTGGTGGATGTAGGCTGCGGTTTAGGCTTGTTTTGTGGCTGTTTTGGGTGCAGTTTGAGGGTGTGGTTTGGTAGAGTTTTAGGGCTGTGGATGAAAGTTTTGGATCTGTGGTAGATGGTAGCAAAGGTTTGACAGAAATCCGTGGAAGTTGCAGCAAGTATGTGCTGTCTTGTAAGAGTAGAATTGTCGTCGAAGAAATAACGGTTTCTCGACGTAATTTTCACCAAAAACTTGAGAGAATTGAGGAGGGAAGTGATAGTAAAATCACAGTTTATATTACAGCAAGGATATCTAATTTAATCAAGAAAATTTCGGCAGTATAACAACAAGGAAATTGGTGCAAGTTGTAATTGCAGAATTATCGTCGAAAAATTTCAGCGGCTTACGATGAAAATTTGCAGCAACATAAAATCGTTTTTAGAGATGAATTTCTTAATAGATCAATCTTAGATAGAAGCCAAGATAATCTATGAAGTGTATAAGAAATTTCATTCAAAAAAGATTGCAAATAGATGGGTTAAGGCAACGATATGCAGCTGAAATTTTCTGCAGCATAGATTTTGAAGTGCAGCAGATTGGACATAAAAGATCAGTAGTTTATATTGAGAATTTTTCGATAAAACCAAAGGGAAATCCACTGTTAGGAAGTGTCAAAGATGTCATAAAAATTTCGTAGAAATTTGGATAGAAAAAGCACATTAGCAAGATCAAACAGATGGTGCTATGCGGCTTGAATTCTGCAATTCAAGTGCAGCAGATTGGACATAAAAGATCAGTAGTTTATATTGAGAATTTTTTGATGAAACCAAAGGGAAATCCACTTTTAGGAAGTGTCAAAGATGTCATAAAAATTTCGTAGAAATTTAGATAGAAAAAGCACAGTAGCAAGATCAAACAGATGGTGCTATGCGGTTGGAATTCTGCAATGTATCTTTCGTCGTAGAGATGAAAACTTTGTGACGAAAAGTTTATGCAGCAATATAGGAACAATTTTTTTTTTTTTTTGAAATTTCGAATAAGGATAACTAAATTGCAGCAGTAGTAAGGTAGGAAACCAGAACCTGTTGCAATTCACGGGGAGATCAAAGGATGATCCGCGGTGGTAGAGATGATGGTGGAATTCGGTGACGATCTTTTAAGCAATTGTGGGAATTGCTTTGGATGGTTGTAGAGGGTTGATGGATGGCTGTGGAAGGGCAGCGAGACGCCAAGAACGCTGCTCTGATACCAGGTGTTAGAACCCTTGCAGATTCTAAACTTGGGGTTGATCTCTTTAGGGGATCGGCCTCCTTGGAACTCTATAGGGGTTCCTCCCTCCAAGTTGCTGCTCAAAGGCTGCAGAAAAGATTCATCTATTGCTTATCAAAAGAGGAGGAATACATGACTATTTATAGGGCTTCTAAACCCTAACTCCTAATAGGACTCCTACTCAAGACTCCTACTTCTAACCAACTCCTAATAGGACTCCTACTTAAGACTCCTATTCCTTTACAACTCCTAATCCTTAAGACTCCTATTCCTTTACAACTCCTAATTCTTCTTTAAGAAACAACCTTCTAACCCTAGCCGGCCTCTTTACCTCTTTAATAGGGGTCGGCTTAGGTAAGTTTTACATGAATGTCCCTCTCAATTAGGACTCTCCTAGCTAGAGTCCTAACAAAACTATCGAGAAAATTCAAGTTATAAGGAAAAGGTTAAAAACTGCTCAGAGTCGTGAAAAGAGTTATGCTAACAATAGAAGACGAGATATTGAGTTTGAAATCGGAGATTTTGTATTCTTAAAGGTCTCTCCTTCCAAAGGCTTTATAAGGTTTGGGAAGAAAGGAAAGTTAAGCCCAAGATTTATTGGACCTTTTGAGGTTCTTGAGAGGGTTGGTTCAGTCGCTTACAGGATTGCCTTGCCACCAGCATTATGCCATATCCATGATATATTTCATGTTTCGATGATTAGGAAGTATATACCTGATCCTTCTCATATCATTGAGTATGAGCAGATGGAGATTGATAAAGATTTATCTTATGTGGAAGAGCCCACTCAAATTGTTGATAAGAAGGAAAAGATCCTAAGGAATCGGGTCATCACTCTGGCGCAAGTAATTTGGAGGCATCATTCTGGAGAGGAAACAACCTGGGAGCTAGAGGAGGAAATGAAAAAGGTCTATCCCCATCTTTTCATCGATAGATGTATGATAAATTTAGAGGACTAAATTTTTCTTTTAAGGGGGGGAGAGTGTAACATCCCTCATTTCTGAATTTTCGTATAAGTTTCTAGTTGTAATATAAGTATCTATTTTAAATTTGATAAAAGAGTCAAAATATGAATATGAGAACTTATTCATAAGATTTGGGGGATTTGTTCAAAAAGAAAAAAAAAAATCTGAGGACCTATATGTAAACCCTAAGGACCTAATCGTAAATATAATAATACAAGGACTAAACTGTAAAATATATAAAAATACAAATCCCACCGTTTAAGCCTCTCTGCCTTCGTTCATAAGGAACCAGAGAAGGCAGCTGAGTGGAAGAACAGTAGAAAGAAAGAAAGAAGAAGAGAAGGAAAAGGGGGAAGAAGAAGAAGAAAAAATTGGCGCTTTGAGGTTTCTTGCTCAAATCTTCTCATTTAGGGTCATAATTCTCAAAGGCAAGTGTTCTAATCCCATCCTACAGAATTATTAGTCATGGATCTCATATTTATTCTGAATTATTCGAAAGATTTCAGCCTAGAACCTGGTATTTCTCTTGTTAGATACAAAAATCATGGATCTGAAATTTTTCGGTAAACAGACCCCTATACATTGTTTCAGCCATAAATTTTAGCACCAAATATAGATTTAGGCAGGACCTTGTTTATTTGAAAGTAGACTCTTATACCTTCCTTTTGACACTGATTTTGAAAATTTTGGACTCCGAATACTTACCCAAACGTCTGTTTCAATTAAGCCTATGGATGCTGCAAAACAGGGATCAAAATTTCTGACCTTTAGAGGCACATGTACATTTTGTTGTTCCACGTGTGCTTCTGATATATGCTATTTATTGTTCATACTGCCTTCTGTACTATGGTGTTATGGGATAATGTGATCCTTTGCCAGAAATGGTAAAGGGAGTTATGCATAGAGCCTGTAATGCTCTACCGGCACCCTCTGACTTCACCTAGACGTGGGTGGATGGAGCTCCCAGACGTGGGAGACTTCTGTCTGGTGGTCATTCAGAAATGGATGAATCACATTATGTCTGTGATCCCACTACACCTTCTGTATGTTTGATATGATATCCAGAGCTTTGGTTATGTGTTTATGTACATACTTTGGATAAATATGATATGAATGCAACGTCAAAGACGACGTTTAAGCTTCTGTTTGGTATTTGTTATTGATATGCTCCGAAATGTTCCATACACCGTTGATATGCTCCGGAACATTTCATACGCCACTGATAGGCTCCGAAACATTTCATTTGTTATTTATATGCTCCGAAATGTTTCATTCATTGTTGATATGCTTCGAAATGTTCCAAACACCGTTGATATGCTCCGGAACATTTCATATGCCACTAATAAGCTCCGATATGTTTCATTTGTTATTGATATGCTCCGAAATGTTCCATACACCGTTGATATGCTCCGGAACATTTCATACGTCACTGATCGGCTCCGAAACATTTCATTTGTTAATTATATGCTCCGAAATGTTTCATACATTGTTGATATGTTTCGAAATGTTCCATACGCCGTTGATATGCTCCGGAACATTTCATATACCATTGATAAGCTCCGATATGTTTCATTTGTTATTGATATGCTCCAAAATGTCTAATTCGTTGCTGATATGCTCCAATTACTCTATGCCCCATCTGTTGTGAACCAAATATGTTTGATTGAAATGACAATTGTGATTCTGCACCTAATGATATTACGTCTATGAATTCGTATATTCTGCCTTGCATTTTGAAACTTTATCTCATTAAAAATTGTCCTCTTTTGACATGGATATGTTAGTCACTTGCTGAGCTTTATATACTCACCCTGTTGTTGTATAAATCTTTCAGGATAGCTTGTCGCTTGCTTTAATGTTAAGATTGGGCTGAGGCAGTGGAAAGCTAAAATATTTTGGGCAGATCTTTATTACTATATATGTTTTTGTTGTATAAGCACACGCTGCATCTAATGAAATGTTGACGATGAATCTAAACTTGTGGATTTTGTATAAGTTTAAAGGACCTCTCATGTTTAAGATTTTGGAATGTTAAGTTTAATTCGTGTAACGATATGAACTTATGGTAAATGTTGGTTTTGTGACTGCGTAGACTTCCCCACTTGTGAATTTATGTTGTGGTTATTATTTTGGTGAGTTGGGTTCAGATTTTATGAATTATCAAGCGATGTATTGTATGTTTATAAACTGCACAGGGTTTATGAATTTGAGGATTATAAAGGTGAAAATTTGACTTGAATGTTTATTTAGTGACCTCAAATGTTAGTTTAGATCCTGGATTGATTTGTTTTCTTGAATTTTAATATTATCGATATTTTGAGGGGCGTGACAGATGTTGTATAAGTTCTTTTTGGGTGTAATGAAATATCAATGACAAATCTAGATTGATGTATCTTGTAAATATTTGATAAGTACCTCTTACGTCAGGATTTTTGGAAATGTTAAGTCTAAACTGTGTACTGATATAAATATGTAGTACATGTTGGTTTTGTGATTGCATTAATTACCGCACTTATGGATTTATGATATAGTTATAGTTTTGTGAATTGTGGATTGTAGAGGTGAATGACTTGAATATTTTTCTTAGTGACCTCAAAGGTGTGATTGGATCCTGGATTGTTTGTTGAATTAAATATTATCAATCTTGAATTAGGTTCACACCTCCTGAATGATTTGAGGATCACTAAGATTATTATTATTATTATTATTATTATTATTATTATTATTATTATTATTATTATTATTATTATTTTGATATGCTAGATACACAAAAAGAATTTGGTGGTTTAGTGAATTTTATTCAGATATTGATAAAAAAAAAAATTTCTCTTTTGTTGTTTTTAGGAAGCGAGGATGACGAGGACATTTGGTTCTCCTATTGTATCTATTGCTGATCAATTAAGTGGAATTATGAGAACTCTGGAGACTATGATAAAAGTGATACAACAACAAGTCCAACAAGGAGGAAATAATAGAACGGGATCATCAAACCATACTGGGTTGGGAATTGAACAGTTTAAGAAGCTTAGTCCTCCTAGTTTTAGTGGTGAGCCTGATCCAATGACAGCAGAACGATGGATGATGCAGATAGAAAAAATATTTGATGTCTTAAATTGCCCTGAAGACCAAAAGGTTTCTCTTGCAGCCTTTATGTTGGAAGGAGAGGCCGAGCACTGGTGGAGAATGATTAAAAGGATTTTTGAAATCAAACATGAGCCAATCACATGGAAGGCATTCATAGAAAAGTTCAACGATAAATATTTTTCAGATTGTATTAGAGAGCAGAAAGAATTGGAGTTCTTGGATCTCATCCAGGGAAATTTGACAGTTGCAAAGTATGAATCCAAATTCACTGAACTCTCTAGATTTGCCACTCATATAACTGATGATGAAATTAGAAAAGCAAAAAAATTTGAAAGGGGTCTAAGGCCAGCTATAAGAAGTCGAATATCAGCATTAAAACTCCAAGCTTATGCCGATGTGGTCGAAAGGGCTTTGATAATTGAAAGAGACTTGGAGGAAATTCAAGAAATCAAGGACAAGAAAGATAAGATGTTTATCAGCAAAAGTAAGAGAGGGAATGAATCTGAAACAAGCTATAAGAGGGTCAAGATGTCCAGATTTGAGAAAGAAAAACCACCACAGAGGACTCATTCATGTGCTAAATGTGGATTAAATCATGAAACAAGTCAATGTTTTCGGACGATTGGAGCTTGTTTTGCTTACGGGAAATTAGATCATAAAGTAAGAGATTGCCCACTGAACAAGAAGAAAGAGCCACTGTCTCCTAAGTCAACAGCCCATGCTAGAGTATATGCTATTACTGAACAAGATTCCAGAGCCTCTAAATCAGTGGTTGAAGGTATTCTTCATGTTTCTAAAAGAAATGCAAAAGTTTTGTTTGATCCTGGTTCCAACTTATCTTTTGTTTCACAACACTTTGCTTGTTACTTGGGCATTGAACCTAGACCCTTGGATTATATGTTATATATAACTACTACTGTTGGGGATTCTTTGACAACAAACTTGATTTATCCATCTTGTTTGATTTCTATCGGAGAATGTGAACTTCTTGCTGATTTGATTCTCCTAGAGATCTAGGGTTTTGATATTATACTTGGCATAGATTGGCTATCTTCCTATCATGCTAGTATTGATTGCTATACAAAAATAATTACTTTCTGCATACCAGATCAGCCTATATTTTACTTTGAGGGTATTAGGCATGACTTGCCTCCTTGCTTGATATCAGCACTTCAAGCTTATCGTTTTATGCAGAAGGGTTGTTTTTGTTATATGGTGTGTGTAAAGGAGCATTCAAATCAAGAAACTCACCTAAATGAAATTACAGTGGTCAAAGAGTTCCCTAATGTATTTCCAGATGACTTGCCTGGTTTATCTCCAAATAGAGAGGGTGAATTTACTATTGATTTGGTCCTTGGGAAAATCCCAATATCTAAGTCTCCTTACAAAATGGCACCACTCGAGCTAGAGGAATTGAAAAAGCAACTACAAGAACTATTAGATAAGGGTTTCATTCGACCCAGTGTTTCACCATGGGGTGCTCCGGTGCTATTAGTTAAAAAGAAGGATGGAACGTTAAGGCTTTGTATTGATTATAAATAATTGAATTAGGTGACCATCAAAAACAAGTATCCCCTACCCAGAATTGATGATTTATTTGATCAATTATAGGGTGCACAAGTATTCTCTAAGATTGATTTAAGGTCAGGTTACTATCAGTTGAAGATCATGAAGGAGGATATTCCAAAAACGGCTTTTAGAACTCGATATGGTCACTATGAATTCTTAGTGATGCCTTTTGGTTTAACTAATGCCCCTGCAGCTTTTATGGAACTGATGAATAGGATATTTCAGCCATTCTTGTATGATTGTGTGATTGTATTCATTGATGACATATTAGTATATTCAAGGAGTAATCAGGAGCATGAGGAACGCTTGAGAAATGTATTATCCATACTAAGAGAAAAGAAGTTGTATGCAAAGTTCAGCAAATGTGAATTTTGGTTGAATGAAATTGCTTTCTTAGGCCATGTGATTTTAGGGAAGGGTATATCTGTTGATCCAAAGAAAGTGGAAGCTGTTGTTAAGTGGGAAGTACCAACAAACGTGACAGAAGTTAGAAGCTTCTTGGGCATGGCAGGTTATTATGGGAGATTTGTGGAGGGATTTTCTCGAATCTCTCAACCTCTCACCAAACTCACTCAAAAGAATGTGAAATTTGTATGGGGTGATGATTGTGAGCAAAGTTTTCATGAGTTAAAAAGGAGATTGACTAATGCCCCTATTCTCACTATTCCAAGTGGTGAGATGAGGGATTTATGGTTTACACTGATGCCTCAAGAAAGGGCCTTGGATATGTTTTGATGCAAGAAGGGAAAGTGATTGCTTATGCTTCTAGACAACTAAAGAGTTATGAACTGAATTATCCAACTCATTATTTGGAATTGGTAGCAATTGTTTTTGCTCTAAAGATTTGGAGGCATTACTTGTATGGACGAACATTTGAAATCTTTACTAATCATAAGAGTTTAAAGTATATTTTTACTCAAAAATAGTTAAACATGAAACAACGGAGATGAATAGAACTTCTAAAGGATTATGATTGTACCATTCGTTATCACCCGGGTAAAGCTAATGTTGTAGCAGATGCCCTTAGTAGAAAATCTACAAGTTTTATGGCGACTTTGGTTGTGAAGCAATTGAAGTTATTAGAAGAGAATTATGATTCGAATGTTATGAGAAAAGGGCAAGACTCAATGATATTAATGGCCTCCATCCAAGTGCAATATGATCTCATTCAACAAATTAAAGGAGGACAACTACAAGATCGACGCTTGATCTGCTTAAGGAATGAAGTAGAAAAGGGATTGAAAGTGAATTTTCTAGTTTCAGAGGATGGCCTATTGAGATTTAGGGATAGAATATGTGTTCCAAATGACTCAGATATCAAAAATCAAATCCTAAGGGATGGTCATAATTCAAAGTACACCATGCATCCTGGTAGCACTAAGATGTATAGAGACCTCCAAAGTCATTATTGGTGGGAAGGCATGAAGAAGGAGATTACAATATATGTTTCAAAGTGTTTGACTTGTCAGCAAATCAAAGCAGAACACCAAAGACCTGGAGGTTTGTTGTAACCTTTAGATATTCCTGAATGGAAATGGGAATGTATTACCATGGACTTTATTTCAGGACTACCCCGAACTTCTAGAAAGCATGATGCTATTTGGGTTATCATTGATAGGTTAACGAAATCTGCACATTTTCTACCGATCAATATGACTTATTCTCTTGATAGGCTTGCAGATTTATATATAAATGAAATAGTAATACTTCATGGTGTTCCAAAGGAGATAATCTCTAATAGAGACTCCAGATTTCTATCTAGATTTTGGATAAGGTTACAGGAATCTATTGGCACTAAAGTCAAGTTTAGCACTGCTTATCACCCTCAAACTGATGGTCAATCAGAAAGAACCATTCAAACACTTGAGGATTTGCTTCGAGCCTATGTTATGGATCGGAAAGGTGAATGGGATAAAGATATCTCTCTTATTGAGTTCACTTACAATAATAGTTATCATTCAAGTATTCAGATGGCTCCTTATGAAGCTTTATATGGGCGAAAGTGCAGGACGCCTATATGTTGGGAAGAAATTAGCGACAGAAAGTTATTAGCACCAGAAAAAGTACAAAAGACTACTGAGAATATTCAACTTATAAGAAAAAGGTTAAAGACCGCTCAGAGTCGTCAAAAGAGTTATGCTGATAACAAAAGGCGAAATATTGAGTTTCAAATCGGGGATTTTGTATTCCTAAAGGTCTCCCTTTCTAAAGGCATTGTAAGATTTGGGAAGAAAGGAAAGTTAAGCCCAAGATTTATTGGACCTTTTGAGATTCTTGAGAGGGTTGGTTCTGTCGCTTATAGGATTGTCTTGCCACCATCATTGTGCCATATCCATGATATATTTCATATTTCAATGGTCAGAAAGTATATACCTAATCCCTCTCATATCATTAAGTATGAGCCGATGGTGATTGATAAAGACTTGTCTTATGTAGAAGAGCCCACTCAGATTGTTGATAAAAAAAAAAAGATCTTGAGGAATCGGGTTATCCCTCTGGTTAAAGTGATCTGGAGATATCATTCTGGAGAGGAAACAACTTGGGAGCTTAAGGAAGAAATGATGAAAGCTTATCCTTATCTTTTCGTCGAATAAGGTATGATAAATTTAGAGGACTAAATTTTTCTTTAAGGAGGGGAGAGTGTAACATCCCTCATTTTTTAAAAAATTTAGTAAATGGTTTGTTTGTAAAAATAAGGATTATTTAATAATTATTTTATATTCAATGATATTATATTAAAAGTTTATGGCTAGGGACCTAAGAGTAAATATTAGAAGTTTGATATAATTTTTGAAAGATTCAGATTTAAGTTAAAAAAATATATATATATAGTGGACATGTGTTACTAGCTAACCTAAGGTTGGTGCCACTTATCTTTGCTCTAAAGATGACACCTAGCCCCTTTCATGCATGCATAACACCTTGCAACTTTTGCATTAGCCAAAACCTAAATAATTAGATGAAAGGTTAAAGAAAATAAACCTGAAGAGTTACAGTCAACGTGGGTTTGAGAAAAGAAGAAGAAGAAGAAGAAGAAGACGAGCTTGAGGTTTTTCATCAATTTTCTCACATTTGGGATTCAAATAATTTTAAGGCAAGTATTCTAACCCCATCCTACAGTAACCTTAATCTCTGTTTTCATTTTTATTCTGCAAAATTTGAAAGATTTCAACTAAGAACCAGACCTTCTTTCGTTTTGATATAAAGCTATGAATCTGTAATTTTTCGGTAATCTGACCTCTATGCAATATTTCGGTCATAACATTTTGTAATAAACTCTGATTTAGACAAGACCTATTCCATTTGAAAGTAGACAAAAAAATCTTTATTTTAATACTAAGATCGAATGATTTGGAGTTTAAATGCCTACTAAGACTTCTGTTTAAATTAACCCTACAGATTTTGCAAAACAGGGACTGAAATTTCTGACCTCTTGTTGCTTAACAACTTATAACTTTCTGCTATGAACTCAGATTCATGCAAAGTATGATTTATTCGAAGCTAGACTCAAAATGCTTTCTGTATATAGCTAATTTGAAATTTTTGGAGTACAATTGCTAACTGAAATATCTGCTTTCATCAACCCTATGGATTCAGTAAAACAGAGCTAATATTTTCAGACCTTTCGCTACGAAATTATCTGTAACTCCCTGTTGTAAATTCCAATTCTTATTAAACTTGATTTGCCTAAAACTAGATTGACAAAGCTTTCCAATGACACCTATTTTGTATAAATTTGAGCATAATTGGTTATCCAAATAGTTCATACAATATTCCTATCAAATTCTGCCAGAATCGAGCTTTGGTCGATTTCGGCTTTCCTTGTTTCTTCTCTTTGGAAATTGATTTCGGAAAAAACTCTTACTTCATTTAAGCTTTATATTATTACCTTAAATTCCTGTATACTTTTGTCCTTTATTTATTTGTACATCTGCAGCTATCATCTAAAGATCATGTTTGCATCGTAATGATTCGGCACATGCATCCCATTGTTCCGCATTTGCTTTCGATATGGGCCTCTTCCAGTTTCATTTCTTTGGATATTGAATTTATCTAACTTTCTTATTTCAATTGAGCTATATATGGTTTCTTGAAATACTTGTATGCTCTTGCTTTTATTTCCTTTCAAATCTGAATACATTGTGAAAGATTATGTTTGTATCGTATTGACTCGAAAGGCATATGTACATTTCGTTGTTCCGCATGTGCTTCCAATATATGCTAATTACATTATTCATACTGCCCCTTTGTACTCCGGTGTTTGTGGGATAAATGTGAACCTTTGCCAGAAATGGTAAAGGGAGTTATGCTTAGAGCCCGCGATGCTTTGCCGGCCCCCTATGACTTCACTCAGACGTGGGTGGATGGAGTTCCCAAACGTGGGAGACTTATGTTTGTTGGTCATTCAGAAATGGATGGACCATATTATGTTATGATCCCACTTCACCTTCTATGTGTTTGATATGATATCCAAAGCTTTGGCTATGTTTCTATGCATGCTTTGGATAAGAATGAAATGAATGCATCGGCATGTGATATTTGAGCTTCTATTCATGTTTTGTTCTTTGATATATTTCTGAAATGTTATAAGTCTTTGTTATACCTTGAAAACTGCCATATTGTCACGAACAAACTTCTAAACAAGGTGTTTGATGTAATGCTTATGTATGTCTGTGTCTTTTGGCATGTTCATGCCTTGTACAGCATATAGAGGGGCGGCCGAAGGCTTAATAGTCCCATTTTAGTTGGGTTGATGGCCTCTTTAGGCTTGTAAATAAAAGGTTGTGTCATGTGGACACGTGCGAGAGATTTTCGGTCTGTAATGGACCATTTTACCCTTTGTTGTGCCACTGTTCAGAGCTTGTAAAGTCTGTTTGTAATTTGCATTGTCTATGAAGTGTTTTTCGGACATGTTTGCTTGTGGATCCCGATTGAGGCGTTCTCTCTAACCCGTTCTCTCTTTTGGTGGTCCTAAGGGACAATGGGAGGCTTCGGGGAGGCTGACCTTTGCGGACGGACACCCAAGGGTGCTGCACGACTTAGGCAAAACCAGCTAAGTCCGTGACAAATGGTATCAGAGCAGGACAAGCACTCATAGAAACGCTTGACATGCAAACGTGGGGGACCTAGCGGGGTTGCGTTGAGGGCAGTCAGCACACGCGCGACCGTTTGGGGGGAAAACGGGCATAGAGATGTAGGGAAAAGGAGTCGCTCAGAGGAGCGGGCATCTGAGATTGACATTCAGAGGAATGGCCAACCCTTCGCGCAAGAGGCACCACGAGAACAGGCAAGCTTGGAAGAATGTGGAGCGCACGAAGGTTGGGATGGTTGAGTTTGAGCTACGGCTCAACGTTGACAACTATACTTGATGGTGCTCTAAGCAAGCGAGGCGCTTGGCAAGAATGAGACCATGCAAGGTGGAATGAGTTGCTCAACGACAAAAAGTGTTATGCAAAGCTCACAGAGGTGAGGGGAATTGCTAACTCGAAGAATTTGGTACTTATGCATGGGCTTGTATGCGGACGATGTAATGTTCGTGGCCATCCCAAGGCGACCAAAACTCAGCGCCATGGAGCATTGAAACTTTCTCTTCGGCATGTGAAGGATACGTCCGTAGGAGGCTGAAGTGTTCAACGAGTTCAGCATGTTGCTAGGCCTTGAGGGGTGCAGCGGGGGCTGTATTGACGGGGAGTCACAATCTAGCAAGTGCGTTTGCAGGAGGCAAAACAATGCACAGTTTGTTCCGCAGATCAGAGTAGTCCAAGGGGATGGTGGTCTCCGAAACGAAGAGAGATGTTGCTCCAATGGGACAGTTATCCAGGAGGGGTAAGTCCCGGCTCTCCAGAGGGAGAATCATGTGAGACGGACCTCACAAGTTGAGGAGGAGTACCTCAACAAACAACAACTCCACGAAGCTCGATGGACAGAGCAAGTGGCGAGGAGTCGTCGCATGATCTCGCTCGAGAGAATGCATTGGTGAATGCATTGCGAGATCAAGTAGGGGAGCGACCTAAAGCAACACAAATGAAGGCACACTGGGAGTCGATATGGAGATCGGACTCAAGGGAGGGCTGACCCATGGAATGGTGGGCACGAGGACCACCATCGAGTCAATGCAAAAACGAGGAGCGGAGCAACTTGGGTGTAACTTGGCGAAGTACTCAAGCCGCATGAAGGGAGCCAGCATAGAAGTTGAAACGTGGAGCAGAGGCACAGTGCTTTCCTTAGACAGAGGTCAAGGACATTAACTCTTGTAGAGGCAAGAGTAGGATCATGTTGTTCCATGGGTCCTTCATTCTGACGGAGCGGACTCATCTTGCATGGTGCCAAAGACGAAGGGAACTTCGGGGCACATGCACCTTATCTCGGAGAAGCATTTGATGGAGGAACTAAGGCGACTCAATTTGCGGAGGCGAAGTTGGGTACAGAAGGCCTTAGCACGGGGCAAGAGGACGTAGAGGCGGGTACTCTTGAAGAATATGCCATAGTGTTGCCATTCGAGTTGCTATGAAGGAAGCGGTGCGCAGCGGAGATTGTGCTGGTAGGGGTAGAGGCCCAGGATCCAGACAATGGTGCACAAATTACAGTGAAGTTGGTGGACTTCGGGAGCTACTAGGTGACGGACTGTCCTAGAGCGGTGCTTTATCTAGGTGTGACCCAAGAGTGGGTGGATGAAGGTTGATTGCCAAAGGAGCGAACAAAATCGAAGGTGGAGGAGACCCTGCGATGTATTGGCAGAGGCCACACATGGAGGGTTCACAATTCGAGTTTATTCCACAAGGATCAGAATGCAATGGAGATGTCACCAGGAGGCGACATGGTGTAGCGGATCGTGGTGGAACAGTTCGTGGCAATGCGATACACACGACTTAGTCCCGGGAGGGACTTGATCATATGGAGGTATGATTGGGAGCTACTGGAAGCTCCACTTCGGTGAACAACACGACGGCAAGAAGGGCTATGGATTCAAGGAGTGAAGGCCATGGTACCGTAGAGGCGGGTCTTCCGGGCGTGCATCGAATTTTGTATCGGATGAAAACCTTGGTCATCAGCATATGGGGGCTGTGTTCCACTAAGGGAAAAGTTCGAATGCAAGTACTAGTGAGTCCCGGGAGGGACTTGATCATATGGAGGTATGATCGGGAGCTACTGGAAGCTCCACTTCGGTGAACAACACGACGACAAGAAGGGCTATGGATTCAAGGAGTGAAGGCCATGGTACCGCAGAGGCGGGTCTTCCGGGCGTGCATCGAATTTTGCATCGGATGAAAACCTTGGTCATCAGCATATGGGGGGCTATGTTCCACTAAGGGAAAAGTTCGAATGCAAGTACCAGTGAGTCCCATGGGAGGGACTTGATCATGTAGAGGTATGATCGAAGCAGTTGGAGAGTTGGACTTCTCCATAGCTCATATTCGCTTAAGGGAGCCCGGCAAGTCAGAGGACAAGGCTGAGTAAGCGAACGTTGCTACCAAGGAAGCTAAGGAGAACAGAATCGGTGCAAACCCTACAACGTGATGGTAGAGGCCATGCATGGGAGTTGCAGTCTATCTTTCCATCGACCAAACGGACTGTTTGGAGAACACAGAGGTGTTGAAACAGGGGGTCGAAAGGGGCGAGGAAGCGACGACGAGTCCAGAGCGACTTAGCTACCCAAAATCAAGCATCAGTTAGAATGGAGGTGGACTCAGAGGAGTGCCACGAAGACATATCTACTGATCGTGAAGAAAAAGGATACAGATGCGAGGTGATAGATAGTAGGGCCATGGGCATGGCAGCGCCATGGTACCGCAGAGGCGGGACTTCCGTGAAAGTAATTGATCCCTTGCTCTCATGGAGGGAGAGCGCTTGGTCGTGAAAGGGGCCGAGGAGGTGGAGAATGCAGAGGCAATCTCCAAGTACCAAGACAAGGCTGAAGGGCAGAGGCCGAAGAACTTCGTAAGACCGGTGTCAATGTGCTTCTCATCAAGATAGCCGAAAGTGAAGGACTTCGGGTCATGCAAGAGTGCATAACCAAGGAACGAAGCAGGCAGTACGCGGTGCTGTACCTTTGCTACTCAGTGGAGTAGGCGGCAGGGTTGATGGAGAAGATGGTACAATCCCAAAGGCGACCAAACCTATGAGAGAACTACTCCAAGTTGGGGTGAAAACTTCCTGCATTCCAGAAGTTCAATGGCATTGAGAAGGTGAATCATAGTAGCTAACTCAACACAAGGAGTGCAAACACTTCATGTGCTTCAGAAGTGTGAGCAAAGAGCAGGCGAAGGCCAGTAACCAGCTCGATGCATGAAGTACAACCTCGAGGAGGTGGGCGAAGTCAAGTAACCTTTGCCTTCGCAACTCTTAAGAGAATTGGCGAAACCGAGTACCCCAATTCTCTTATCTATCCAGTAGAGGAGCTCTGCATATGTTCAAAGACCCTTCGAAGATAATGGAAGACAATAGTTGTCAAATCCTCACCAATGGTGATCAGTGCTACTAAGAGTAGATTATCCGCTTCATTTCCCAACGAAATGCCAATCGAAAGCGGAAGTGATGCGAACCTACTTGGATATGACAACTAAGTGAAAGAAGAGTCAATGAGCAAATGTTGTGGAGGAAGGACCCAAAACTTCAGAAGTTTGCGAGACGATGCTTGTTAAAGCTCCAACAAGCATCCACCCAATTCAAGCAGCATGTGGAATTTGAGAGACTGGCGCAGTAAGGATGGTCTTTTCCTTCATTTGGGGGATCCGCAGGAATCAACAATTATCAACACAACTCAGCCAACCCCACACCAGAGTTAGAGTCATTGGTGAGTTGAAGCAGCATGGCGGATCAAAGGTTCGACTACTCAAAAACAGTAGCGGAGAGCAGTTGGGAGTCAAGAGGCGCATTGTAGCTGGAGCAGAAGATTGAAGACTCAGCAAAGGCGAGGAGTTGCAGTGTCGACAAAAGGCTTCAACGAGGACGTCGAAGGAATAAGTGGGGGAGAATGTCACGGACAAACTTCTAAACAAGGTGTTTGATGTAATGCTTATGTATGTCCGTGTCTTTTGGCATGTTCATGCCTTGTACAGCATATAGAGGGGCGGCCGAAGGCTTAATAGTCCCATTTTAGTTGGGTTGGTGGCCTCTTTAGGCTTGTAAATAAAAGGTTGTGTCATGTGGGCACGTGCGAGAGATTTTCGGTCTATAATGGACCATTTTACCCTTTGTTGTGCCACTGTTCAGAGCTTGTAAAGTCTGTTTATAATTTGCATTGTCTATAAAGTGTTTTTCGGACATGTTTGCTTGTGGATCCCGATTGAGGCGTTCTCTCTAACCCGTTCTCTCTTTTGGTGGTCCTAAGGGACAATAAGAGGCTTCGGGGAGGCTGACCTTTGCGGACGGACACGCAAGGGTGCCGCACGACTTAGGCAAAACCAGCTAAGTCCGTGATAATATGTCATCGATATGCTCCTTATGCCAATGATATGCTCCAATTACCTTTCCTCGAATGTATGAATAAAACGTGCTTCAAACGATATGATATTGTAATTCTACATTCAAACCAAATATGCTACTATTTCATCTTGTATCTCTGCTTTGTATTTTGATACCTTATTTGTTTGAAAACTGTCCTCTTTGCTATGGATATGTTAGTCATTTGCTGAGCTTTATATGCTCACCCCGTTGCTATATAAATTTTTCAAGATAGCTTATCGCTCACTAAAATGTGTAAATTGGGTTGAGGCAGTGGAAGACTAGAAGATTTTGGGGCAAATATTTTGTACTTGATAGGTTGATATTGTATAAATTCTTTTTGGGTGTAATGAAATATCAATGACAAATCTAGATTGATGTATCTTGTAAATATTTGATAAGTATCTCTTACGTCAGGATTTTTGGAAATGTTAAGTCTAAACTGTGTACTGATATAAACATGTAGTACATGTTGGTTTTGTGATTGCATTAATTACCGCGCTTATGGATTTATGATATAGTTATGGTTTAGTTAAGTTGCTTTTGGATTTTAAGAATCATCTAGTGACATGATGTATGATTATAGACTGCACAGGTTTTGTGAATTGTGGATTGTAGAGGTGAATGACTTGAATGTTTTTCTTAGTGACCTCAAAGGTGTGATTGGATCCTAGATTGTTTGTTGAATTAAATATTATCAATCTTGAATTAGGTTCACACCTCCTAAATGAGAACTAAATTCGGGGGGGCGTGACAGTAATGAGCAACTTGCTCGGTGTTGGACTCTTCTTCGGACGCGCTTGAATCATCCCACATTGCCTTGAGCGCCTTCTTCTTTGATGTTCTCTTTTTGGCTTGAGGACAATCGTTCTTATAGTGTCCCAATTTTTTGCACTCATATCAAATCACTTGGTCCTTCTTGTGTTCGAATTTATTTTTTGTATTATTTTTAAATTTATTCTTTCTTAAATATTTTTTAAAATTTTGAGTCAAAAGTGCAATATCATTGTCACTATCCTCATCACTTGATGTTCCTTTCAAGTGGTCTTCTTGTGATGTGAGTGTCATATCCTTCCTGTTCTTTGAAAGGGGGTTCTCGAGCTCATCATGAGCTTGACATGTCATTTCGTAGGTCATTAGAGACCCAATAAGTTCTTCAAGAGGGAATGTTTTAAGGTCTTTGGTCTCTTGAATGACCGTAACTTTTGGATCCCAACTTTTAGGGAGGGATCTTAAGATTTTAGTTACTAGTTCAAAGTTAGTAAAATCTTTACCAAGAGCTTTGAGTCCATTGATGACATCCGTGAATCGGGTGTACATGTCTCCGATGGACTCACTTGGTTTCATTCGGAAGAGTTCGTAAGAGTGCACAAGGATGTTGATTTTGGACTCTTTTACTCGGCTAGTGCCTTCATGATTGACCTCAAGAGTTCTCCAAATATCAAAAGCCGAATCACAAATTGAAACACGATTAAATTCCATTTTTGTCTAGTGCACAAAACAAGGCATTCATAGCCTTTGCGTTTAAAGCAAAAACCTTCTTCTCCGATTCATTCCATTCGCTCATTGGAAGAGAAGATTTTTGAAATCCGTTTTCAACAATAGTCCAAAGCTCAAAATCCATGGAAATGAGGAAGATCCTCATACGAGTCTTCCAATAAGTATAATCCGACCCATTAAACATGGGTGGACGTGTGATAGAATGACCCTCATGTATGCCGGAGTAAGCTATCTCTCTTGGGTATTAAACCAAATATGAGAGTGAGCCTAGCTCTAACACCAATTTTTAGGATCAGAGCGGCACTAAGAGGGGGGGGTGAATTAGTGCAGTGGATTAAAACGTCGGTTTTGACAAATCTTTCGTACGATAAAAATCGAACTCGTAAGTGCTTAACTTGAAAGCGTATTCGTAAAGTTGTGCAGCAAAGGTAATGAGGAAATAAAGCACGTAACAGGGTTTGCAGTAATGTAAATAGCAATAATGAAATGCAAACCAGAGATCACGTCGATTTTAAAGTTGTTCGGTCAAATGACCTACATCCACTTGCGAGGCCCTCTTCGATGAGGCTTCCACCTTCCACTAGTAAATCTCTTGAAGGGGAAGGGCAAATACCCCTCTTACAACTTTTTACAAGCGGTTCACACCTTACAAATTTTCAGTAAGAAAGAAGGAGGTGAACACTCTAGCAAATTAAAAACAAGACTTGCTAAGACTTTTCTAAAACCTTTCTCTCAATCAATTGCTTCTCAAAAAGTTGTTATCTTAGTTGAGATTTGAGGGGTATTTATAGGCCTCAAGAGGATTCAAATTTGGGCTCCAAAATTTGAATTCTCTTTAGTTCCCGATGCTGGCGGTGCCACCGCCTGTCAGTGGCGGTGCCACCGCCTGTCAATGTCTGACACTGACAGTGGACTGGCGGTGCCACCGCCTGGCTCTCGGGTGCTGGGCGGTGCCACTGCCAGACCCTTCGGTTCATTGGTTGGGCTTTAAATTTAGCCCAAACCAAGTCTAATTTTGGGCCCAATTGGCCCCTAACCAGGATATAGGATTATCTCTTAATCCTAATCCTAATTACATGTGAACTACATAACTAAAAACATCCTAAGCAAGTTTTCAACCGCGAACGTCGAGTCTTGTTCCGACGAGCTTTCCGATGAACTTCTCCTGACCGTCTCCCAACAAGCTCCCGATCTTGTGATGACTTTAACGAGTAGCCGAGCCTTCTCGGTGATCTCCGTGAACCTCCGACGATCTCTTCGGCGAACTTCTGAAAATTCCGACAGGTTCCCGATTTCTTCTCGATTGGTTCTGGCAGCATCTCCGACGATTCTTCGGTCTCTTAAACGTCCATCGAACTTGACTCCAGTATTCTTGCTTTATGTTTTTTGGTTGTCGTAGTTAATCCTGTACACATAACTCAATAATATGGATTAGATCAATTAACCCATCAATTGATTTTATCATCAAAATCCGAGATTCAACAAAGCCATGGGTTCGAGCATCAGGCCAAGCTAAGGAAATCAGAGTTGTAGAGGTCAACTGGCCAATTAGGCAATAGGCCACATGAGAGGACGATGCGCCGAAGAATCGGACGAGGCATCGATGAGTTGGCACTAAGTTTGATTAGCTTGATTATCCAGACAACATTTGATTAGCTTGGTAATAATTGTCTAGATCGAAGTAGGCTTTAAGTGTGCAGGATTAACTATGATAGCGATCAAGGCATAAAGAAAAATGAAGTCCCAAAGTCAAGAACGAGATTTCATTGGTGTTAGGAATGAGTTGGCACTAAGAGGGGGGGGGGGTGGGTTTATTACTGCAACAGATAAAACCATCGGTTTCAGAAAATATTCGTTTCGATTAAATCCATTTCAGAAAGATATTAACTTGAAATCTCATTCGTATATGTAGTGAAAGCAGTTGGCAAGTAAAGATTCAGTTTGCAGTAAAGATAAATTGCACAAGTAGAAATGCAAACCGTTTTATAGTGGTTTGATCGTCGTGACCTACATCCACTCCATCGATTCCTCTTCCATCAAGGCCACTGACATCCACTAATGATCTTCCTTCAATGGGCGAAGATCAATTACCCTTACAACTCGATTCTCTTTTTGATATATTCAGGAGAGAACCTTTACAACCCTTTTTTACAAAGCTTCCCTCACACTCTCCCTTCGAATGATCTCTAAACTTTAGGAGGAAAGACTCTATACTTTACAAGGGTTTTCAACTTTAGAAACATAGAGTTTTTGTTCACATATTTGGCTACTCTATGCAGGAATAGTTAGGGTATTTATAGACCCTAAATGACTTCAAAACTTGGAGCCAAAATTCAAATCCCTAGATTTTGGGGTACGGGCCGTACCACCGCCTGATAGCCTTAGATACCAAGTTTTTTGAGTTTTCCAACTTACAAGTGGTTCTACCGCTTGTTCTGGTGGAGCCACCGCTTGTCCCAACTTTTGGGTCATTGAATGAACCTATAAATGAGCCCAAATTAGTCCCAATTAAGGCCTAATTGGCCCCTAATTGAGTTAGCATTATTACACCAAAAGCTAACTCAATTAGCCCCCTAAACTACTTCGATCTTAGACAAAACATGAATCATTTGTCCGGCATGTCATTAGTTCATCTAACGCTTGTTCGATCCTCTGGCACATCGTACTCTCCTTCAACATATTGCCCAATCGGTAGTTTGACTCTCGCAACTTCCGATCTCCTTGGCGTAATATCCGATCTTTCAGCCCGATGCCCGAATTCACGACACGAAGCCTTCTGCCGACACATAGACCAATCCTCCAGCCCAACGTCTAATCTTCTGACATGTTTACTCTGACCCAATGGGATTCTTGCTAGGAACGAGTCAGCACTAAGAGGTAGGGGTGAATTAGTGCAGCGGTAAAAATGCGTCAGTTTTGTAAAATCTTCGTTCGTCGAAAATTGTTCTCAGAAAGTGTTTAACTTTAAAACATTTACAAGAATGTAATGAGAAAATAAAGTAAGTAAATTAGTTTGCAATATGAGAATTAAAAGCAGAACAAGAATGCAAACAGATTTATAGTGGTTCGGTCATCGTGACCTACATTCACTCCCGATTCCTCCTCCGTTGAGGCCACCTGCATCCACTATCGGTTTTCCTTTAATGGGTAAAGACCAACTACCCTTTTACAACCCTCTTCTCCTTTTCATAGGTTTTGGAGATAATCTTTAACAAGCACTCACTCCTAAATAGAATTCTAAACTTAGACTAGAGGAGGGGATCTCTCAAGTAATTGTAATAGCGTTTTCCCACTTTTAAGCTCTCTGTGTTTATGTGTGTTAACCAGAGATGAGAGGGGTATTTATAGGTCTCAAGTTGATTCAAAATTGGAGCCTAAAAATGTCTCATCCCGGGTTTCCAGGGTACGGGCGGTACCACCGCCTATAGCCTGACACTGGGTGGTACCACTGCCTAACAGTCTCTCGGAGACTGTGTTTGGGCGATACCACTGCCCAGACTAGCGATACCACTACCTGACATAATCTCGGAGATTGTGCCATGACGGTGCCACTTGTTGGGTCACTATTTGGGCCTTTCATTGGGCCCAACACAGTCCATACATTGGCCCAACTGACCCATAATTGGGTTGGCCCAATTCTAATCCCAATTATATGCTAACTATGAAATTTAAGACATTTACTAAGCTAAATAAGTCCATAAGTCTAGGTTTCTTCTAGCGAGCTTCCAACGATCATCCGGTGAACTTCCGACGATCTCTCGGCAATGTTCTAGTAGACTCCCGGCAAGCTCCTAGACTTCACGACGATCTTCTTGGCGAGTTCTGATGAGCTTCTTTAGCAAGCTCCTGGATTTCTCGGTCAATTCCAACATAACTTCCGACGAATGTTTGGATTTCCAACGAACTCTCGAACTCCAATGAAATCTCGTTCTTGACTCCGGGGCTTTATTTTGCTTTATACCTTGAATGCTATCATAGTTAATCTTGCATAAATAAAATCTACTTCGATCTAGACAATTAATACTAAGCTAATCAGATGTTGTCCAACATGTCATTGGTCCATCGATGCCTCGTCCAATTATTTGGCGCATCATCCTCTCTTGCGGTTTATTGCTCAATCGGCTAGTTGACCTCCATAACTCTGATTTTCTTGGCGCAATATCTGCTCTTCTTGGCCCGATGCCCGAACTCATGGCCCAAAACCTTCTGTCGATATGTCAACCGATCCTTCGGCTCGACGTCCAATCTTCTGACATGTTTTTCTCCAGCCCAACATGATTCTTCCTACTTTAATTATCTCTCCCTGATTGAAGTATCCTACATTAGTCAAAATGCAAATCAAATCATAAACACTATCAATTGGTTTCAATATGAAAATCCAAGATTCAACAATCTCCCCCTTTTTGATGATGACAACCAATTGATGACGGAGTTAACCTTAACTCCCTCTATCATCAATATGCCATATTGATAGAACTCTTGGATTCAAAAATTCAAGCAACATGTTATTATAAACTTATGCATAACATCATCATACCTCTCCCCCTTTGTCATCAACAAAAAGGAGAAGTTTAACTATCAAGTGTTTAGATATGCAAGTTTAAATCATTGCATAATCTCTAGTTTTATCATCATGCAAGTTTTATAACATCCAGCTAGCAAATAATTTTGAGTTTTCTAAGTTTGTAAATTTTGCTAGATATGCAAGTTAGCATATTTCATTTCTTGAGATAGGCAAGATAACACTTCTTGGTGATATTCATGATAGCAAGTTCTACATCATGCAAGCTAGTGAATTTTATAATATTTTAGAACATGCATGCTAGCAAATTTATTTTAGAGTATGCAAGTTAGCAATTTTACACATATGAAAGTTAGTAAAATTTTACATCTTTTAAGATGTGCAAGATAGACTATTTTGCATATTCATGAAAATTCTTTCTCCCCATTTGTCATTGGCAAAAAGAGGGGAATAACAATACAATAGTGTAATTATTTTCTCTTTACTACAATCTTCAAATCATGGCAAGGATAAATAACAAAGATGAAAAATCAAGTCATGAATGTCAAAATAATTTTTCATCATCAATATTTCATCATTGCATGCATCATTATCATAAGTTGAAGTATTTGATGCATAATACCAAATGATCATTCAGAATTACATCAATATTTCAATCATTATTTCAATCATAAAAAATGAAAGATCAAGTCTAAAATTCGAGAAATCAAGATCATGATCCAAAAAATGTATAAGAAGAATTTATGATTTTGTGAGATTTAACATGTCTAAATTTATCATTTAAGCTAGCAAATTTGGTTCTCTTGATATGCTAGTTATTTTCTTTCCCCCTTTTGTCATTGTAAACAAAAAAGAAGAAGGGAATAACATAATGGTGTAAATGTTCAAGTCATTACAAAAATACAAAGGTGTCATATGAAAATCATGACATGAAAGATATTAATATCAAATCATGAATGCCACAAGACATGATTTATTTCAACAAATCTCTTCTTTTTATAAATGGTAAAATGAAACATAGGAGATCAAATGATATAATATCTTGATTCATGCATAAGAAATCTCAAATTATAAATCTCAAAAAATCAAGATAAAGCTCATTCAAATTCAAATCGTCAAATCATCAAAATTACTTTCAAGAGATTCAAAATCACATAAACAACTTTATCATTCTCTTAGTGAAAAATCGATAAGATAGAGAAAAAGAAATTTTTAAGAATACTTTTTTCTTTTTAGTTGTTTCAATTAATGTGATTTATTTTATAGAAGCATGCTTTTTTCATTTATGCCAAATAAAAATATGCATCAACGTTTAAAATGAAAAAGAACTTTCATTACGGCAAAGATCGATAATCCATAAATCACAAGAATCATCATGTGTAATTTTGAAATATAAACTCATTAAGCATGATTAGTATGCATCATTACTTTGGTCATGATACCAAAACATGGTTTCAAGTTTTCAAGATATAACATGCATAATTTCGAACTATAAACTCATTAAGCATGATATCAAACCTCTTAGCATTTTCATTAAAACATCAAGCATGATTTCATATGGCATCTTCATCGAAAAGCAATATGAAAATCATCAAGATACTCATTATTACTTCTTTAAAACATATATAGAATTAATTCTTTTAGGTGTTCAAGCATTATATTTATATATAATATTTTATTAAATTATCATAAAACATGCAATTGTCATGATCTTTTCAAAATTACCAGAAAGATAAGCATGATCCTAAAACTTTGAACATTTTTATTACATCATTAAACATGCAATTTAAAAAAAAATTATATAATTTTTCTAAACTAAATTAAAAACAACTCATGAAAAACATCAAGTAATTTCAAAGTAAACTAAGGGGATTTTGATTACCTCATCGTCAAAAGCTGTTAAGGCGTAGTTTGCTACCTCGCCTTTGTTGGTTTGCTCCTCATCATCGGATAAGCTCAATTCATCCCAAAGTGCTTCATTCTTCTAACGTTCATAGCAAGTAGTTACGTTCTTTTTAAGTTTATTTTTTTTCTTTGATTCTTATTTTAAGAATCTTTTAAGCTTGAGAAGTTCAAGGTCATCATAATCATCACTTGAGTCATCACTCAAGTGGTATTCTATTATTCGAAGTACCAAATCCTTCCTGTTCTTTGGAAGGTGGTTCGCATGTTCGTCAAGTGCATCATGAGTCATTTCATAGGTCATCAAGAACCCAATAAGTTCTTCAAGTAAAAATTTATTTAAATTCTTTGTTTCTTATATTGCCATTACTTCCGATTCCCAATTTTTACAAAGAGATCTTAAGATCTTGTTAACAAGTTCAAAATTAGAAAATCATTTGCTAAGAGCTTTTAAACTATTGACGACATCCATAAAACAGGTGTACATGTCAATAACAGTTTCGCCTGGCTTCATTCAAAAAAGTTTAAAATCATGCATTAAATGATTTATCTAAGAATCTTTTACTCTACTAGTGCCTTTGTATGTGATTTCGAGAGTGTGCCATATATCAAAAGCCATTTCGCAAGTAAAAACCAGATTAAACTCAGTTTTTTTTTTATAAGTAAAAGTAAATTGATTTTGTGTAAAGTTTCTATAAATAGCTTTGTCTATACAAGTTATAGACGAAGCTAGGTAACTAGTAGAGTACTCATGCGGTAGTTATGACTACACATGCTGTAGACTATAACTCTTAACTGTGGCCAACAAATAAAATTTAAAGTCCAGATATGCCAAGATTTCCTGTGGGTATAGCTTTTGACATCATGCCCAAGATCATTAGCTAATAGCAAAATTGAATTTGATAAAAATATCTTTTTCTCTCTGTGTAACGTGCTCTATTTTGAGATCATTCTCCATACATGATCTTGAGTCCCTAATAATCTCTGTCAAGAGCTGAGCATTGTTTGTGTGCTGACACTCAAAGATTCTGCTATATCTTTCCTTCCACATCCACCAAATAGCGCATCTGAATATAACCTTTGTCAATTATGTAAGAGGCCCTTTACTTGAAAAACATTGCATGAGGTCAGCTAATTCTTGATGCAAGTTTGGTTGCAGCATTCTATTGAGTTTGAATCATTGGAGAATCTCTTTCCATATCCATTTAGTATAGTCACAAGCAAAATAGAGATGGTCAACAGTTTCTTCTTGTTGCATGCAAAGGGAGCATCTGTTAACATGATGGACACCTCTTCTTTTCATATTGTCTATTGTAGGTAGTTTATTCAGAAGGGTCTGCCATGTACATAAGGAATGTCTCTGTGATCCCGGTCGATCCCATGTCCAACTGCTTGGGAGCCACTTGTTATTTCTTTGCCTAATTTGATTCCATGCGGATGTGGCACCAAATTTACCATTATCATGAAGCCAAATAAGTACATCTGAAGGGTTGTTCCTAATTGGAATAGTTGTGATAGTCGGCCAAAGTGATAACATTTTAGGAGAAATAGGAGTAGGGAGAGACTAGGTACCATTAGCAATAAACTCGGAAACCTTCCAAACTTTGGGAGCCCCAAGGTCTTTTCGTATGATGTCACCATATAATTGAAATATACTTTTCCCATTCACCCAAGGATTATACCACACATTAGTATTAGTTCCAATAGAGATTGCATAAGAAATGTGTTTGATTAGCCAATTCCTTGCCTTTAAAATTCAATTCCAAGCTGCAGAGTGGTATGTTCTTGTTGAAATTTTCCAAATCGATTCCTTTGAAAGATACCTAGCAGAAACCCATTGTGACCATAAGGAACATTTGTTTTGGAAAAGGTCCCACAATTGCTTTACCAAACATGATTTATTCCAATCTCTAGTATTTCTCAAATTTAGCCCCCCTTCATCTTTCGATTTGCAGATGTTGTCCCAATTTACCATATGCATTGTCTTATCATTTGTGCCATTCCAGAAGAAGTTTATTAATAACCGTTCAATATCTTGGAGAAGTCCAATAGGCAGAAGAAATGCATTAGACCAATATATAGAGTAAGAGTACAACACCGAACGGATGAGTTCAAGTCGTCCTGCTTTTGAAAGAAGCTTATTTTTTCAGGAGGAAATTTTATTCTTTATTTTTTGCAGGATAGGCTGACAATGGATTTTGTGAATGCCAGTGGATATGAGTGGGAGACCAAGATATATAACTAGCAGATTTCCCTCACTAACCCCTAGGGTATGTGCAATAATATTTTTGTCCTCAATTCTAGGGCTCGTGTAGACTTTACTTTTCGCATGATTTAACTGAAGGCTAGAAACTATACCAAAATCATTCAGAATAGTAGCCAGGTTTCTTACTGAAGTTAAATCATTCTGAAGAAAAATAAGAAGATCATCTGCAAAGATTATATGTGATATATGAATAGGGCCAGCATGGGGTACCTTATTACTTCCATCAAAGACCGCATATTCCAACATATAGCTAAGTCCTTCCATTGCAATAGTAAAGAGATATGGAGAGAGTGGATCGCCTTATCGAATGCCATTCTTGCTCCCAAAAAAACCAATAGGTGAGCCGTTGAAGAGTATTGAAAACTTTAGAGTTTCTAAGCACCTTGAATCCAATTAACCCATTGTTGAGGGAAGTTCATACCGTGAAGCATCTTATAGATAAAGTTTCTATTAACTGAGTCAAAGGCTTTTCGTGGATCAGCTTTAAAACATATTTTTGTCCCTTTTGCTTTTGAGTGCAGATCCTTGACCAAGTCATTAGCAAGCAGAATATTTTGATGTATACTTCTCCCTTTGATGAAAGCAGCCTGATTTGGACTAATTATCTTGTGTATTACCTTTTGCAATTTATCTGCTAACAGTTTGGAGATGATCTTGTAAATAAAGTTGCATAAAGATATGGGTCGATAGTTCTCTAGTGAATCAGCCCCTGCATTCTTGGGAATTAAAGAAATAAAAGTACAATTCATCTCTCTAAGAATATGAACTGAAGAGAAAAAATATTTGGCAAGCTTTAATCACATCATTACCAATAATAGACCATGTAATTTAGTAAAATTCAGTAAGAAATCCGTTTGGACCTGGGCTTTTGTGCTTTGGTGACTTAAAGACAACACTTACTATTTCGTCATATGTAATTAGGGCATTGAGGATAGAAATGGCACTCAAATCAAGCTTTCTAGTTGGCTCCACATGAATATTATTAGGTTGCCCCGCTTAGTTGAGTAAGGAATAAAAAAATTGCTCAGTGTATGCTTTAACCTCATCTAAATTCTCAATAAGATTGTTATCTTTGTCTCTGCATTTCCTGATGCGGTTAACGGCTCTTCGAGTAGCAATGGAAGCATAAAAATACTTAATATTGGAATCCCCTAAAGTAAGCCAATGCTGTCGAGACTTCTGTTTTGCAAAACTTTCCTCCTGCTTTAAGGCTTGCATGAAGTTATTTCTAGCTTCTGTCTCTTTTTCGATCAGATTCTCATCATGGGGCTGAAGTTGCAGCTCATGTTGCATTGCTATTAGTTCCTTTCTGTAAAATTGAACTCGGGTGGTAATATTGCCAAAGGTATTTGTATTCCACTCCTTAAGTGCTGCTTTGCAGGCTTTGAGTTTTTGACATAAGATGTAAGGGGGGGATCCATGCACATTAACATTCCAAGCTGATCTGATAACATCAAGGATCTGAGGATGAGTACTCCACATGTTGAAGAATCTAAACGGTTTCTTACCTTTTGGTGTTGCTTTATCTACGTGTATGTACATTAAAGAATGATCAGAAAACAATGGAGCATCATACTCAAGAAGTGAATCAGGGTAAACTATTAACCATTCTTGATTAATTAGACATCTATCGAGTCGAGCCATTATTTTTCTGTTAGCAGCACCTTGATTACTCCAAGAGAGCCAATTACCCACTGATTTCATATCAGTCAATGCAGCAATATCTATGTAATCATTAAAACTCTGAAGCTGACTTTCGGAAAGTTGTCTACCCCCCACTTTTTCATTTGTGTACCGAACATTATTAAAGTCACCAAGAATAATCCAAGGTACATTAAGACAGCAATATGCAATGTTAGTTAGGTCAAACCATAGTGTATTTCTTTCTTGCATACTGTTTGGAGCATATATACCAGTGAAATTGAATTGATAGCCATTCTTTTTGTCCTCTACCTTACGATGGATGAATTGATCAATAGCAGAAATAAACCAAGCATTAATAGAGTTAGGATGCCATAAGACCCATATTCTACCAAAAGTTTCATTTGAGTCATTGGTAAATAGTTCTGCGTCCGACCATATTAAATTCTTTTGAGCTTGAATGCATGATTGTTTAATTTTCGTTTCCACTAGAATAACAATATCACATGCGGCAGACTTGATTATTCTATTGAGCTCCCGACATTTCTCAGTCTTATTAAGTCCACGAACATTCCAGCATGTTATCTTCATCAGTAATAAACAAATGAAAAAGGTGGTAAGGAATTAATCCTATGACTTTAGATGGATTGTACCATCCTTTTTCTTATCCTTTGGTTTTGTATTTTCCTCCTGCACAATATCCTTACCTTTTATGGCTTTATTCCTATATTTATCCCCTTAATCTACAGCTTGCAGATGTTTAAACCTTAAAATATCTTGAATCATATGGTCTTGATTGGCAGGGTTTGTTGAAGCATGATAAGATTGTTGCGGCACAATATCCTGGTTAGTACTTGTTGGAGCAGCCTGACTAGAGAGGTTTGTTGGGGCATGAGTTTGTTGAGACAGAATATCCTTGTTGGCGATGTTTGTTGCGGCCTGAGTTTGTTGAGGAAGAATATCCTTGTTGGCGAGATTTGTTTGGGCCTGAGTTCGTTGAGCTATTATGGACAGATCCGAAGATATTGGAAGAGATGAAGTTCCTGACTTATGCTTCTCCTGTCCACTAGTACCATGGGAAACTTCTGTTGTGGAAGGCTCAGACATTATAGGAAGAGGTAAAGTTTTAGATTTGTCCTTCTATCCGCGGTGCTGTCCTTGCGAGTCAGAATGCTCAATAGTCTTCGCCACTATCGGTGCTACTGCCATTAGAGAAGACTCGGTTTGTTGCTAATGCGCTTGACGTGGTCGATAGACCTTTGTGATCGGTTTTGGAGTTTGCTGACAAGCTCCATTTGCATGACCAAAAGATAAGCAATGCTGACATCATTGCGGCTTCCAGGAATATGAGACATGTACCTTCCGAGTGTTCTCGTTAAGATCATGATAGAAAACCACATTTGGAAGATCTTCGTCGGAAGAAACCAGTACACAGCTCGTGCAAATGCTAATCTCGTCTGAGCTACTGTTGCTTTGTCGATGTAGAGTGGCTGTCCCAGAGTGCTGCATAACTTTGCAATAAAACGTCGACTCCAAAGATGTAGAGGAAGACCTTGAAAGGATACCCATAATGGAACAGACTGTAGGCTATCTAACTCCAAACGGACATCAGGAGACCAGCGTCGTAGAATCATTGGATGGCAACGAATAGTCCAGAATCCTTCGAGGACCCATTGCAAATCTTCTTCAAAGTATAGCTTGCAAACAAAGAATCCGTTCTCCAGCATATGAAGATCAAATGACGATATTCTCCATCGAGTTTTGATAAATGAGGATAGTGGGAAATAAGATGTTTTGAGACCTACCACATAGCCAACAATCGCCATAGACCATGTCTCAATAAGCTCTGCTTAAGCAGTCTCGTATATAGCAATCTTTTTATCAGCCTGAACTTCTGGAGTAATGAATTCCATGCTTAGATCCGAACTTCCAACCGGAGCCTTGAAGAGGCTAGTCCAAGGCCGAGGGTCATTGGAAATGAGAGCAGGCTGCCGCGATCTAGAGCGCGACCTACTTCGATGCTGCTTCGTCAAAGGAGTTTCTCTCTGGAGAGGATATGGTGGAGGAGCAGATTGAGGGGTAACGGTAGGGAGTCTTGCCATCGTATCAACCCTCCTGCTACCGTCGCCAGCCCTAGGGGCCGTCGCTGCCATGTTTGATTCCTCTTCTGGTCACCGCTATAGAATCGTCGCTATAGGGAAAAGCCACCGCCGCAGTATATCAGATCGCCGCTACAGTACCATCGCCCTAGGGAGATCTGGTCACCGCTACAGTATCATCGCCCTTGGGGAGAAGCCGACGCTGTAAGAGATCCGATCACCACTACAGTAAGGGAGATCAAATCACTGCTACAGTACTGTCGCCCGTGGGAGAAAGCCAACGCTGCAGGAGTCAGATCGCCCTAGGGAGATCTCGTCGCCGCTACAGTGTTGTCACCGCTACAGTATCGTCGCCCTAGATCTGGTCGCAGCTACACTGTCGTCGCCGCCACTACAGTACCGTCGCCCTTGGGAGATCTGATCGCCGCTACAGTGTCGTTGCCCGTCGCCCGTGGGAGAAAGCCGACTCTGTAGGAGTCAGATCGCCCTAGGGAGATCTGGTCACCGCTATAGTGTCGTCGTCGCTACAGTACCGTCGCCCTCCGATTAAACTCAGATTTATCCAAAGCACAAAATAGAGCATTCATAGCTCTAGCATTTAAGAAAAAAGTTTTCTTCTCCAAATCATTCCATTCTTTCATTGGAGTAGAAGACTTTTGAAAACCACTTTCGATAATATTCCATAAATTCAAATCCATAGAAAGCAAGAAAACTCTGATTCGAGTTTTCCAATAAGTGTATTCTGTCTTATTGAATATGGGAGAATGAATGAGAGAGTGACCCTCTTGAAAGTCGTAAAGAGCCATTTCTCTTGGGTGTTAAACGAAATAAGAAATACGTGGCTCTGATACCAACTTTTAGAAACGAGTCGGCACTAAGAATGTAATGAGCAAAACCGATCTCGGAAAGTGTTTAACTTTAAAGCATTTGCAAGAATGTAATGAGAAAATAAAGTAAGTAAATCAGTTTATAATATGAGAATTAAAAGCATAACAAGAATACAAACCGATTTATAGTGGTTCGGTCATCGTAACCTGTTAGGAACGAGTCAACACTAAGAGGGGGGTGAATTAGTGTAGTGGTAAAAATGTCGGTTCTGAAAAATTCTTTGTTTGATAAAAATTGATTTCATAAATGTGCTTGACTTGAAAGCATGTTTGTTCGTAAGCATAGTAAAAGCACCGAAAGGAGGAGAGGCAGTTTGCTATAAAAGTAAATTGCTCAAAGGAAATGCAAACCAGATTTTTATAGTGGTTCGGTGGTTGTGACCTACATCCACTCCACCGATTCCTCTTCCGTCAAGGCCACTGGCATCTACTATCGGTCTTCCTTTAATAGATGAAGATAAACCACCTTTTACAACTTGATTCTCTTTTTATCAGGTTTAGGAGATAACCCTTACACCCCCACTTACTCCTCTCTCAAACTATTTTAACACATAGAACTTTATGAGGAGTTTCACACATAATTACAACAAAGTTTTCTTTCTTTTTTGCTCTCAATTGTATATTATTTAACCAGGGATAAGAGGGGCATTTATAGGCTTCAAGTTGATTCAAACTTGGAGCCTAAAAAGGTCTCATCTTGAGTTTTCCGGGTCCTGATGGTACCATCGCCTATGCTGGGCGGTACCACCGCCTGCAGCACTGATACTGGAAGGTACCATCGCCCAGTCTAGATGATACCATCACTTAGAAGATTGTGTCTGGCCAGTACCACTGCCCAGACTGGCGGTACCACCGCCTAACACTACCACTGGGCGGTATCACCGCCCAAACTAGCGGTACCACCGCTTGACACAGTCTTGGAGACTATGCTATGATGGTGTCACCTGTTGGGTCACTATTTGGGCCTTTCACTTGGCCTAACATAGCCCAAACTTGGGTCACTAAATGAGCCTTTCTCTTGGCCCAAAATAGCCCTATTTTGGGCCCAATTGGCCTCTAATTGAGTTGGTTGGGCTATTTTGGGCCCAATTGGCCTCTAATTGAGTTGGTCTAATTACATTCTAAACCGACTCAATTAGACTCTAAAACCTAACTCGATCTAGGTATTATTACAAGCACTAATCATGTGTTATCCGACATGTCATTGGTTCTTCCGACGCATTGTCCGATCCTTCGGTGCATCGTCCTCTTTTGCGGCCTTTGCCCAATCTACATGTTGACCTCCACAACTCTGATATCCTTGGCGCAATGTCCGCTCTTCTAGGCCCGATACCCGAATTCTCAACTTGAAGCCTTCTACTAACACGTCGACCGTTCCTCCGGCTCGACGTCTAATATTCTGACATGTTCACTCCAGCCCAACGTCCGATTCCTCCTACTTTAATCAATTTGCCTCTCCTGATCGATGTTAGCCCTACGTCACTCAAACGCATATTAGAACAACACTACAATTGGTTTCATCATCAAAATCCAAGATTCAACAATCTCTCCCTTTTTTATGATGACAACCAATTGATAATAGAGTTACCTTAACTCCCCCTATCAATATGCCATATTGATAGAACTCTTAGATTCAAAAATCCAAGCAACATGTCATGATAAAATCATGCATAACATCATACTTCTCCTCCTTTGTCATCAACAAAAAGGAGAAGTGCAACTTTCAAGTGTTTGGACATACAAGTTTAAATCATTGCATAATAAACATAATTTCCAGTTTTATCATTATGCAAGCTAGCAATAATTTTACTACATTTTAAAACATGCAAACTAGCAATTTAGAGATGTTCAAGAAAGCAACTCTTGCTTCTTGAAATATGCAAATTTGTAAATTTTACTAGATGTGCAAGTTAGCATGTTTTGCTTCTTGAGATAGGCAAGATACACTTTTGCTTGATATTGCAAGATAGCATTTCTCTCTTCATGCAATTTGCTAGCTAGCAAATATTTGCTTCCTTTGCAATGTTTGAGCTAGTAATTTTGCTTTCTTTGCAAAGTGTAAGTTTTTAAATTTTGCAAGATGAGCTAGCAATATTTCTCTCCCTTTGTCATTATCAAAAAGAAGGGAAGAATACAATGTGGTATTTCTTTTTCCCTTTATATCAATTTTCAAATCATGAGAAAGGTAAACAACAAAAATGAATGTCAAAAGATCATATATTATTTTTGACAAGTTTCTTCTTTTGTAAAAAGAAAGCATTATAGGAAAATAATCTTGATTCAAAAAGAAGATTCATGTCTAAAATTCGAGAAATCAAGAGCATGATCTGAAAATGAATGCATAAGGAGAGTTTATGCTTTTTTTGTAATTTGCCTAAATTTAACATTCAAACTAGCAATTTGCCTAATCAAGGAAGAAGTAGAGTGGAAGAATATAATTTTTTTTATATATTTCATTTGAAGTTGTTTATTTCATACAAGCATGCCTTTATCTTTTTCATATAAAAACCATACATCATTGTTTAAAATCGAAAGAGTAAGAAAAATCATAGAAATCATCAAGATCAATAAAAAATATTATGATACAAATTATTACTTCATTACATCAATAAAACATCCAGCATGATTTCATCAAGCATTTTCCATCAAAATCATTTTGTTTGTTGTAGTTATGAAATTTTCTTTTTAGGTGAATCTAACTTTTCATGCTTAGTTTTCCATACAAAAGCCATGCATCATCATTTATAATTGAAAGGCAATGTGAAAATCATTATTACTTCTTAAAACATGCATAGAATTATCATTTTATTGTATTTTCATAAAACATGTAATTATCATGATCATTTTTCCAAAATAAGCTAGAAAAAGAAAAGCATGATCCCCAATTTTTTACATTTTTATTACAACATTAAACATGCAATTTTTAAGAAAAAATTATATATAATTTTTCTAAACTAAATTAAAAATATTTTTTTTTATAAGTAAAAGTAAATTGGTTTTGTGAAAAGTTTCTTCAAATAGCTTTGTCTATACAAGTTATAGACGAAGGTAGGTAACTCGTAGAGTACTCATGCGGTAGTTATGACTACACATGCAGACTATAACTCTTAACTGTGGCCAACAAATAAAATTTAAAGTCCAGATATGCCAAGATTTCCTATGCGTATAGCTTTTAACATCATGCCCAAGATCTTTAGTTGATAGCAAAATTGAATTTGATACAAATATCTTTTTCTCTTTGTGTAAGAGATCGTTCTCCATACATGATCTTGAGTCTCTAATAATCTCTGTCAAGAGCTGAGCATTGTTTGTGTGTTGACACTCAAAAATTCTGCTACATCTTTCCTTCCACATCCACCAAATAGTGCATCTGAATATAACTTTTGTCAATTGTGTAAGAGGCCCTTTTCTTGAAAAACATTGCATGAGGTCACCTAATTCTTGATGCAAGTCTGGTTGTGAAATTCTATTGAGTTTGAATGGCTGGAGAATCTCTTTCCATATCCATTTAGTATAGTCACAAGCAAAATAGAGATGGTCAACGGTTTCTTCTTGTTGTATGCAAAGGGAGCATTTGTTAACATGATGGACACCTCTTCTTTTCATATTGTTTATTGTAAGTAGTTTATTCATAAGGGCCTGCCATGTACATAAGGAATGTCTCTGTGATCTCGGTCGATCCCATGTCCAACTGCTTGGGAGCCACTTGTTATTTCTTTGCTTAATTTGATTCCATGCGGATGTGGCACTAAATTTGCCATTGTCATGAAGCCAAATAAGTACATCTGAAGTGTTGTTCCTGATTGGAATAGCAGTGATAGTCGGCCAAAGTGATAACATTTCAAAAGAAATAGGAGTAGGGAGACACCAAGTACCATTAGCAATGAACTCGGAAACCTTCCAATCATTGGGAGCCCCAAGGTCTTTTCGTGAATTGTCTTCATATAATTGAAATATACTTTTCCCATTCACCCAATGATCGTACCACATATTAGTATTAGTTCCAGTAGAGATTGCGTAAGAAATGTATTTGATTAGCTAATTCTTTGGCTTTAAAATTCCTTTCCAAGCTGTAGAGTGGTATGTTTGTTAGAACCCTTGCAGATTCTAAACTTGGGGTTGATCTCTTTAGGGGATCAGCCTCCTTGGAACTCTATAGGGGTTCCTCCCTCCAAGTTGCTGCTCAAAAGCTGCAGAAAAGATTCATCTATTGCTTATGAAAAGAGGTGGAATACATGACTATTTATAGGGCTTCTAAACCCTAACTCCTAATAGGACTCTTACTTAAGACTCCTACTTCTAACCAACTCCTAATAGGACTTTACTCAAGACTCCTACTTCTAACCAACTCCTAATAGGACTCTTACTCAAGACTCCTATTCCTTTACAACTCCTTATTCTTCTCTAAGAAATAACCTCCTAACCCTAGCCAGTCACTTCACCGCTTTAATAGGAGTCGGCTTAGGTAGGTTTTACATGAATGTCCCTCTCAATTAGAACTCTCCTAGCTAGAGTCCTAACAAACCCGCGCTCTTCAAATCAGCCTTGTCCTCGAGGCTGACGATTCATGAATTTTGGGAATTTGATCTTCAAGTCATCATAGTTCTCCCAAGTGGCATCTTCTATTAGTAGGTTTGCCCACTGTATTAGCAATTCAGTAGTGGATCGTCGTCGTCGAGTCACGATCCATCGATCAATAATGGCACTTGGCTAAGTCTGAAGTTCTCCTTGGGTAGTCATATTTGGTGGGTGGCTTTGGGCTGTCTCCAAGCACCTATTTACAACTTCCGTCTAGCCGTCGGTTTATGGGTAATATGCCATACTCCTTTTCAATTTAGTACCCTGCATATGGAATAACTTTGTCCAAAATCTGCTCTTGAAGATGCAAGTAGAATTTATCATAAGCACAATGCGTCCTTTATAGTGTAATTTTTTTGAGTCCCAATTGTAATGAGCCATGGGGCTTGGTGCTTCCTCCAATTTTTTTATAATCTTACTAGTCTCTGAATCTTCCTGCCATTCAATCTTAATATCCTTAAGAAAGTCGCTAGTCGGAAGTGAAACGGCCGAAACTTCAACTTGCTCGGGTAGCTACGAAAGCGCATCTACAAGAACATTATCTTTCCTCTTTTTATAAGTTATTTAATAATCAAATCCAAGAAGTTTTGTTACCCATTTTTGCTACTCAGGGGATGATATCTTTTGCTCCAAAAAGTACTTGAGGCTTTTATGGTCTGTTTTAATTTGAAATCGTCGACCAATCAAGTAGGGTCTCCACCTCGTTGCTGCGCGCACAATGGCGAGCATCTCCTTATCATATGTTGAATTATTTTGATGGGATGGAGATAATGCCTTGCTAGTGTATGCAAGTGGTCGACCATCTTGCATGAGAATGGCTCCAATTCTGACTCCAGATGCGTCAGCCTCAATAATGAAGGGTCTGTTGAAATCCGGTAGTGTTAGCACCGGCGTCGTCGTCATGACTGCCTTAAGTTTGTCGAAGGCAGCGGAGGCTCTGTCCGACCATTGGAAGACATCTTGTTTCAGTAAGGGAGTAAGTGGTGCACTGATCTCTCCATAGTTTTTGACGAACTTGCAGTAGTAGCCTATTAAACCGAGAAAGCCATGTAGCAATTTTATGTTCCTCAGGGTCAGCCAGTTTTGCATTGCTCCAATTTTGAAGGGGTCTACTGCCACACCTTCCTCTGATATGATATGCCCAAGATATTCCACCTTCTTTTAAAGAAAGCAAAAATTCATAGTGGTTGTTGTGTGTTCAAAAGATGGTTTTCGGTATGTCTTTTTCGCATACTCGTATTTGATGATACCCGGATCGAAAGTCCAGCTTTGTGAAGATTTGTGCTCCCTTTCATCTAGCAACTCATCTACTACTGGAATAGGATATTTATCCTTGATGGTTATGCCATTGAGAGCTCGGTAATCAACACATAATCGTCATATTCCATCCTTCTTTCGTATGAGAAGCACCGGTGAAGAGTAGGGGCTGCAACATGGCCGAATAACTCCTGTTTTAAGCATCTCTTTTACAATCTTTTCTATTTCATCCTTCTGAAGATGTGGATACTGATATGGCTGAGCATTTGCTGGAGATTTGCCTAGAAGAATCGTTATATAATGATCATGCCAATGGGTAAGAGGTAGGTTGCGCGATTCGTCAAATATATCTGAAAATTCAGCAAGCAAAGGAAGTAGATTTGGATCTTCAAATTTTGTTGGCTCTACCTTAGTTTGCTGCTCAACTTGTACCAAAAAGCCGCTGCATGCTTTATGCAAAACCTTCTCAATTTGTTGTGTGCAAATCGTCGTTACGTCGCCCCCACGTTTCCCATTCAGTATCACTTGTTTCTCCTTACTGTAAAATTTCATAATTAGTTGCATAAAATTTCAAAAAATATCACCTAATGTCATCAACCATTTAATTCTGAGCATGGCCTCATGATCATCAAGAGTGAGAAGGAAGAAATATACAATTATCTCTTGGTAAGGCCTCATGATCAGCAACAGTTTCACTTGCGGCCGCCTACGATCATACTTCAAAATCCATCCATCGGCGACCTTAACGTCAAACTTGCTGTAATTCTTGATAGGTAAGGCCATTCGGACAGCAACCTTACTGTTTAGAAAGTTATTAGTACTGCCCGTGTCGATGAGAATAGAGATCGGTTGTTGTTTGAGAAGGCCTCCAACTTTCATCGTTTGCGGGTTTGAGTAGCCGGCTAGTGCATGTACCGTAACTTTAGTCGGTTGTGGCTCTTCTTTTGCATCTTCTTCTTCATGTTCAAGGCTCTCTTCTAGATGTTCAATGACCTCTTCTTCTATTGGTTTAATCATAAGAAGTCTCCCTTTACTACAACAATGCTCAGGACTCCACGGCTCGTCGCAATGCCAACATAACCCCTTCGCATATCGCTCCCGAAGCTCTTCTCTTGTTAACCTCTTTGGTTTAGAGACTTGGTCAACAGTAGGGGGGGCTGAGGGCTTCAATATTGCTGGTTGAGGAGCGACCCTAGTCCTCCGAGCTTCATGGTTCAATTGCTCCTCTTAATATCGTGCGAAAGAGATGGCTGCCATAAGCGTATACGGTTGTCGCGCTGTAACTTCTCCTCGGATCTACGGCTTCAAGCCCTCAATGAAGGTCCTCAATAGCTGTTTTTGAGACCAATCATGAGTTTGATTAGATAACCTTTCAAACTTTGTTTGGTACTCCTGAATGGTGGAGGTTTGTCGGATCTTTGCTATTTGTCCATCAATATTCTCATAATCGGTTGGTCTGAAGCGGATCAACAGTCCTTCTTTGAATTGTCGCCATGAAAGGACTCCAAAAGTATGTTCAAACCAGTCGAACCACTGTATAGCATCCCCTTCAAGATGTATAGCTAAAATTTTCACTATAGATGCATCCGCGGTTTTGTGGTACTGAAAATATCGCTCCGCGCGTGAGATCCAACCAATCGGGTCTCCACTCTCATGCATGGATAGTTGGGGTCTGTCATAGAGCTTCCCCTCTCTTGGAAGACATATCTTCGGGCTTGGTGAGATTGGGTAAATCTCTCTCCTTGATGTGATTTCTTCGGGCTTATTGGTCGGCCCAATCTGAGTTCGGTAAAGAGCTTCCGAATCTTATCCTCCATTCGCGCCTCAAAGGCTTGAATTTTAGCATTGATTACCTCCTCAGATACCATAGTATATGCCGCCAAATCTGTGACGTTAAGATCTCTCTTTTGTTGTCGGATTAAAGGCATGTATTGGTTAAGAGAGGTGATGGTCGAAAGGGTTGGTAGATCGGTGGATTTAGGCTACGGTTTAGGCTTGTTTTGTGGCTATTTTGGGTGCAGTTTAAGGGTGTGGTTTGGTGGAGTTTTAGGGCTATAGATAAAAGTTTTGGATCTATGGTAGCAAAGGTTTGATAGAAATAAGTGGAAGTTGCAGCAAGTATGTGCTGTCTTATAAGAGTAGAATTGTTGTCGAAGAAACAACGGTTTCTCGACGTAATTTCCACCAAAAACTTAAGAGAATTGAGGAGGAAATTGATAGCAAAATCACAGTTTATATGACAGCAAGGATATCTAATTTAATCAAGAAAATTTTAGCAGTATAACAGCAAGGAAATTGGTGCAAGTTGCGATTGTAGAATTCTCGTCGAGAAATTTCAACAGGTTAGATGAAAATTTGCAGCAATACAAAATCGTTTTTAGAGATGAATTTCTTAATAGATCAATCTTAGATGGAAGCCAAGATGATCTATAAAGTGTATAAGAAATTTCATTCAAAAAAGATTGCAAATAGATGGGTTAAGGCAACAATATGTGGCTGAAATTTTTTGCAGCACAGATTTTTAAGTATAGCAGATTAGACGTAAAAGATCAGTGGTTTATATTGAGAATTTTTTGATAAAACCAAAGGAAATCTGCTGTTAGGAAATGTCAAAGATGTCATAAAAAATTCGTAGAGATTTGGAAAGAAAAAACATAGTAGCAAGATCAAACAAACGGTGCTATACGGTTGGAATTCTGCAATGTATCTTTCGTTGTAGAGATGAAAACTTTATGACGAAATGTTTATGCAGCAATATATGAATAATTTTTTTGGGATTTTCAAATAAGGACAACTAAATTGCAGCAGTAGTAAGATAGAAAACCATAACCTGTTGCAATTTACGGGAAGATCAAAGGATGATCCGTGGTGGTGGAGATGATGGCGGAATTTGGCAACGATCTCTTAAGCAATTGTGGGAATTGCTTTGGGCGGTTGTGGAGGGTTGATAGATGGCTGTGGAAGGGCAGCGAGATGCCAAGAACACTACTCTGATACCAGGTGTTAGAACCCTTGCAGATTCTAAACTTAGGGTTGATCTCTTTAGGGGATCGGCCTCCTTGGAACTCTATAGGGGTTCCTCCCTCCAAGTTGCTGCTCAAAGGCTGCAGAAAAGATTCATCTATTGCTTTTGAAAAGAGGTAGAATATATGACTATTTATAGGGCTTCTAAACCCTAACTCCTAATAGGACTCTTACTTAAGACTACTGCTTCTAACTAACTCCTAATAGGACTCCTACTCAAGACTCCTACTTCTAACCAACTCTTAATGGGACTCCTACTCAAGACTCCTATTCCTTTACAACTCCTTATTCTTCTCTAAGAAATAACCTCCTAACCCTAGCCGGCCACTTCACCTCTTTAATAAGGGTCGGCTTAGGTAGGTTTTACATGAATGTCCCTCTCAATTAGGATTCTCTTAGCTAGAGTCCTAACAATGTTCTTATTGAAATTTCTCGAATCGATTCCTTTGAAAGATACCTAGCAGAAACTCATTTTGACCATAAGGAATATTTGTTTTGCAAAAGGTCCCACAATTGCTTTACCAAGCATGCATTATTCCAATCTCTAGTATTTATCAGGTTCAGCCCCCCTTCATCTTTCGGTTTGCAGATGCTGTCCCAATTTACCATATGCATTGTCTTATCATTTGTGTCATTCCAGAAGAAGTTTATTAATAACCGTTCAATATCTTGGAGTAGTCCAATAGGCAGAAGAAATGCATTAGACCAATATATAGAGTAAGAGTACAACACCGAACATATGAGTTCAAGTCATCCTGCTTTTGAAAGAAGCCTATTTTTCCAAGAGGAAATTCTATTCTTTATTTTTTGCAAGATAGACTGACAGTGGGTTTTATGAATGCTAGTGGATATGAGTGGGAGACCAAGATATGGAACTGGCAGATTTCCCTCACTAACCCCTAGGGTATGTGCAATAACATCTTTGTCCTCAATGCAAGGGCTCATGTAGACTATACTTTTCGCATGATTTAACTGAATGCTAGAAACTATACCAAAATCATTCAGAATAGTAGCCAGGTTTCTTACTGAAGTTAAATCATTCTGAAGAAAGATAAGAAGATCATCTGCAAAGATTATATGTGATATATGAATAGTATAACACCGCATTGGGTACCTTAATACTATAACATCCCTCATTTCTGAATTTTCGTATAAGTTTCTAGTTGTAATGTAAGTATCTATTTTAAATTTGATAAAATAACAAAAATATGAATCTGAGAACTTATTCATAAGATTTGGGGGATTTGTTCAAAAAGAAAAAAAAAATCTGAGGACCTATATGTAAACCCTGAGGACCTAATCATAAATATAATAATACAAGGACTAAACTGCAAAATGCACAAAAATACAAATCCCACCATTTAAGCCTCTCTGCCTTCGTTCTTAAGGAACCAAAGAAGGCAGCTACGTGGATGAACAGAGAAAGAAAGAAAGAAGAAGAAGAAGAAGAAGAAGAAGAAAAAGAAAAAAAAATTGGGGTTTTAAGGTTTCTTGCCCAAATCTTCTCATTTAGGGCCATAATTCTCAAAGACAAGTGTTCTAACCCCATCCTACATAAGTATTAGTCTATGTTCCTATATTGATTCTGAAAGATTTATGCTTAGACTCTGATATTTCTCTCTTTGGACATAAAACCAATGATCTGAAATTTTTTTGATAAACTGACCCCTATACACTATTTCAGCTATAAATTTTAGTACCAAATGTGGATTCAGACAAGACCTAGCTCGTTTGAAATTAGACTCTTATATCTTTCTTTTGACGCTGATTTTGTAGATTTTGGACACCGAATACTTACCCAAACGTCTGTTTCAAATGAGCCTATAGATGCTGCAGAACAGGGATCAACATTTATGACCTTTCGATACTAAAATACCTATAAGTCCCTGTTGGAAATTCTGATTTGTACCAAACTATTTCGTTCGAAACTAGACTTATAGACCTTTCTTTTGACGTATAGATTGAAAAATTTGGAATTCAAATGCCTACCCTATTATCTGTTGAATCCGACCCTATGAATTCTGCAAAACGAAGATTTTGTTTTTGACCTTGTGTTACCAAATCAAAGGTAACTCTTTGTTGGAAACCATGATTCATACGAAACTTATTTCAACAGAAAATAGATTGATACATCTTTTGACTATAGACTTCTTGAGGGTATTGGAGCATAATTGACAATCTGAAGTATTTATCCAATGAGCCTCTCGAATTCTGTCAGAAATCGAGCTTTGATCGATTTCGTATCTTCTGTTTTCGTTCGTTTGGAAATAGATTTTGTTCAGTTCCCTTCACTCAATTGTGGCTTATATTAATGTTTGAATTCTCGTTTGCTCTTATCTATAAATTATTACCATTCCTGAACATATTGTGTAACGTTTATGCTATATCACATTGACTTATATAGGCACATGTATAACCTATTGTTCCGCATTTGCTTTCGATGTGTGCCTATTCTAGTTTCTTTCCTTTGGATATCGAATTCATCTAACCTTCTTATTTGAATTGAGTTGTATGTGATTGCTTGGATTTCATATGTGCCCTTGCTTTCAATTCCTTTCAAATCTGAATATAATTGTGAAAGATTATTGCTTACTTCAGATTGACTCGTAAAGGCACATGTACATTTTGTTGTTCCGCGTGTGCTTCCGATATGTGCTATTCATTGTTCATACTATCCTTTTATACTCTGGTGCTTGTGGGATATTGTGAACCTTCGCTAGAAATGGTGAAGGGAGTTATGCATAGAGCCTGAGATGCTCTGCCGGCCCCCTATGACTTCACTCAGACGTGGGTGGATAGAGCTCCCAGACGTGGGAGACCTCCCAGACGTGGGAGACTTATGTTTGGTGGTCATTCAGAAATGGATGTACCATATTATGTTATGGTCCCACTTCACCTTCTGTATGTTTGATATGATATCCAGAGCTTTGGTTATGTGTTTCTATACATGCTTTGGATAAGAATGATATGAATGCAATGTCAAAGATGATGTTTGAGCTTCTGTTTGGTATTTGTTATTGATATGCTTCGAAATATTCCATATGCCGTTGATATGCTCCAGAACATTTCATACGCCATTGATAAGCTCCGAAATGTTTCATTCATTGTTGATATGCTTCGAAATGTTCCATATGCCGTTGATATACTCTGGAACATTTCGTATGCCATTGATAAGCTCCGAAATGTTTCATTCATTGTTGATATGTTTCGAAATGTTCCATATGCCGTTGATATGCTCCGGAACATTTCATACGCCATTGATAAGCTCCGAAATGTTTCATTTGTTATTGATATGCTCCGAAACGTTTCATTCGTGGTTGATATGCTCCAATTACTCTATGCTCCCTCTGTTATGAACCAAATATGTTTGATTGAAATGACAATTGTGATTCTGCACCTAATGATATTACGTCTATGAATTCTTATATTTTGCCTTGTATTTCGAAACTTTATCTCTTTGGAAATTGTCCTCTTTTGACATGGATATGTTAGTCACTTGCTGAGCTCTATATGCTCACCCCGTTGTTGTATAAATTTTTCAGGATAGCTTGTCGCTTGCTTAAATGTTAAGATTGGGCTGAGGCGGTGGAAAGCTAAAAGATTTTGGGCAGATCTTTATTAGTATATATGTTTTTGTTGTATAAGCACACGCTGCATCTAATGAAATGTTAACGATGAATCTAAACTTGTGGATTTTGTATAAGTTTAAAGGACCTCTCATGTTTAAGATTCTGGAATGTTAAGTTTAATGTATGATGATATGAACTTGTGGTGAATAGTTGGAGTTCTGATTGTATAATTTATTTAACTTGTGGATTTATAAATGTTGTTCATATTTGACAAGTTGGCTTAGGTTGCCATAAATGTGAATTATCGAGTGATGTGATATATGATTATAAACTGCACAGGTTTTATAGATGTGAATTTGATAGAATGTTTTTCAGTGTCCTCAAATATGTGTTTGGATCCTGGATTGGTTTACGATGAAAGTTTTAATAATATCGCTATTATTTTGAGGGATGTGACAAGAAACTATACCAAAATCATTCAGAATAGTAGCCAGGTTTCTTACTGAAGTTAAATCATTCTAAAGAAAGATAAGAAGATCATCTTCAAAGATTATATGTGATATTTGAATAGGGCCAGCATGGGGTATCTTAATACTGCCATTAGAGACCGCATATTCCAACATGTAGCTAAGTCCTTCCATTGCAATAGTAAAGAGATATGGAGAAAGTGGATCGCCTTATCGGATGGCATTCTTGCTCCTAAAAAAACCAATAGGTGAGCCGTTGAAGAGTATTGAAAACTTTGGAGTTTCTAAGCAACATTGAATCCAATTAACCCATTACTGAAGAAAGTTCATACCATGGAGCATCTTATATATAAAGTTCCTATTAACTGAGTCAAATGCTTTTCGTAGATCAGCTTTAAAACAGATTTTTGTCCCTTTTGCTTTTGTGTGCAGATCCTTGACCATGTCATTAGCAAGCAGAATATTATGATATATACTTCTCCCTTTGATGAAAGCAGCCTGATTTGGACTAATTATCTTGTGTATTACCTTTTGTAATCTATCTGCTAATAGTTTGGAGATGATCTTGTAAATAAAGTTGCATAAAGATATGGGTCGATAGTTCTTTAGTGAATCAGCCCCTGCATTCTTGGGAATTAAAGAAATTAAAGTACAATTCATCTCTCTAAGAATATGACCTGAAGAGAAAAAATATTGGCAAGCTTTAATCACATCATTATCAATAATATACCATGTAATTTGGTAAAATCCTGCAGGAAATCCGTTTGGACCAGGGCTTTTGTGCTTTGGTGACTTAAAGACAACTCTTACCAAATGCTCGAATGCTCTATTTTACGCCTTAGATAAAAATGAATTCAATCGGGTTTTTTTGTGCGAAATGGTTTTCGATATTTGGCACATTCTCGAAATCACATACGAAGGCACTAGTAGAATAAAAGACTCTAAGATTAATATTTTAATGTATGATTTTGAATTGTTTCATATGAAACCAAGCGAAATCATTGGAGACATGTATACCCATTTTACGGATGTCATCAATGGTTTAAAAACACTTGGTAAAAGATTTTCGGATTTTAAATTCTTTTTTTATAAGTTTTCGGATTTTAAACTCATTAATAAGATCTTAAGATCACTTTCTAAAATTTAGGATTCAAAAGTAACGACTATTCAAGAATAAAAAAACTTGAACTATTTCTCTCTCAAAGAATTTATCAGGTCTTTGATGACCTATGAAAAGACGTGCAATGCACGTGAATAACTCAAGAACGACCTTTCAAAGAATATGAAGGATTTGACACTTAGAATACATGAAGACCACTCGAGCATAAGCTCAAGTGATGGTGAACTTGAACTCCTCGTGAAATTTAAAAAGTTCATGAAACAATAATCAAAAAATAAAAATAAACTTAAGAAGAAAACAAAATGGGACGAAACAAGTGCATCCGAAGACGAGGAGCAAACCCATGAAGTCGAGGTGGCAAACTATACCTTAACAGCTTTCATCAACAAGGTAAACAACTCAAACGAAACTCCTTTAATTTATTTTGAAATTACATAATATTTTTCATGAGTTAATTTTAATTTAGTTTTAAAAAAAAAATTATTTTTCTTGAAAATTACATGTTTAATAAATAAAAATGCAAAAAATTAGGAATCATGCTTATATAGTAATTATAAAAATAATCATAAAAATTACATGTGTTATGATAAAGGAATAAAATGTTAGACTTAAATCATGCTAGATGTTTTAATGATAATGTGTACCTTAATGATTTCCGTATTACTTTTGATTGAAAACACTTTATGAAATCATGCTTGATGAAATAATATAATGATGCATAATGATAGTGCTTAATGAATTTATCTTTTGAAACTATGCATGATGAGTTGAAATAATAATGGTTTGAATGCATGAATCGAAATCCTTTATGTGTTCTCCCATGACTTTATTTGCTATAGAAAAATCTTTATCTATATCATTGATCTTGAATTCTCGGAATCAAAACTTGATAATTTCTTTATATAAATCAAGATCCCTCACTTTTATTCTCGTTTGACTTCTTGTATTATAAATGATTGAGTATCTTGTATGACATGATGATGTAATGAAAATATTAAATGTTTTGATACCATGATTGATGACTTTATGCATGGGATTTTAAAGTTATACATAATAATTTATGGTTTATTGATCTTAATGATTTTTATGATGAAATTTATTTTTTGATCCTAACGATTGATGTATGTTTTTATTTGGCATAAAAAGATAAAGGCATACTTGTATGAAACCAACAACTTAAAATGAAACATCTTCATCTTATGGATTTTGATGAATCTATGTGTATCATTTTTATGAATCTCTCAAAAATGACTTTGTTGATTTAATAAGTTGACTTATTTGAAGATAAATGATGATTTTTCTCTTGATTATAACTTGTGATATTTTTTTTATGTATGAATCATCATCTTGATTTCTTGATATTTGATACATGAAATTTCTCTATGAATCAAGATCTTATCATTTGATCTCCTATATTTCTTTTTGCTATTTATAAAAAGAAAAAATTTGATGAAATAAATCATGTCTTGTGGCATTCATGATTTGATATCTTTCATTTTTTATGATTGAAATAATGATTGAAATATTAATAATGATTTGGAATCATGCATATAATGATGATTTTATATTTTAAAAATATACACTATGATTTGGTATTATGCATGCTATACTTCAACTTATGATAATGATGCATGCAATGATGAAATATTCATGATGAAAAATTATTTTGACATTCATAACTTGATTTTTCATCTTTGTTATTTATCCTTTGTCATGATTTGAAGATTGAAGTAAAAGGAAAAGAATTACACTATTGTATTGTTTTTCCCTTCTTTTTGACAATGACAAAGGGGGAGAGCACTTCTCAAAAGAAAAGAAAGAACTTACTATCTTGAACATGACTAAGTTTGCTAGCTTGTATATTTCAAGAAGATGCAAAAATATGCTATCTTGCACATCGCAAAGAAAAGCAAATTTGTTAACTTGCATATCATAAAAATTGCTAGCTTGTATGATGTAAAACTTGCTAGAATTGCTAGCTTGTAATCTAAAGAGAAGCAAAGAGTTCCTATCTCAAAAGAAACAAAAGTGCTATCTTGCCTATCTCAAGAAGCAAAAATGCTAAACTTACACATCTAGCAAAATTTACAAACTTGCAAGATTCAAAATTTTTGCAAGCTTGCATGATGATAAAACTGGAAATTTTGTTATGCAATGAGTTGAACTTGAATTTTCAAACATTTGAAAGTTACACTTCTCCTTTTTGTTGATGACAAAGGGGGAGAAGTATGATCATGTTATGTATGATGACATGTTGCAAATATTCATAATGAATATTTGTAAGGACTTGAATTCAGCTTGAATTCAATGCTCTATCAATATAGCATATTGATAGGGGGAGTTTGTTTAAACTCCAGGAGTTTGTTTTAACTCTATTATCAATTGGTTGTCATCATCAAAAAGGTGGAGATTGTTGAATCTCATATTTTGATGATGAAATCAATTGATAATTGTTTATGATTTAATCTACGCTTTTAGTGACATAGGATGCTTCAATCAGGATAAGACAATTAAAGTAGGAAGAACCATATTTGACCGGTGGAACAAGTCAGAAGATTGGATGTCGGGCCTAAAGATCGGTCGACGTATCGACAGAAGGCTTCGGGCCATGGATTTGGGTATTGGGCTAAGAAGAGCGGATATTATGCCAAGGATATCGGAGTTGCAGAGGTGGTAGTACCTCCCAGCACAAGCGGTGGTACCGCCCGGACCTAGGAAACCCGGGATGAGATGTTTTTAGGCTCCAAGTTTGAATCAACTTGAAGCCTATAAAGACCCGTCTCATCCCTAGTTAACACACACACAACCTAGAGCAAAAAGGAAAGAAAACTCTATTGTAATTTGGTGTGAAACTCCTCTCAAAATTCTAAGAGTTAGAATAGGTTGAGAGAGGAGTAAGTGTGGGTATCAGGGTTATCTCCTAAACCCGGTAAAAGGAGAATCGAGTTGTAAAAGGTGGTTGATCTTCACCTATAAAGGAAGATCGATAGTAGATACCGGTGGCCTCAATGGAAAAGGAATCAACGGAGTGGATGTAGGTCACGATGACCGAACCACTATAAAATTGGCGTGTTCTCTGGTTTGAATTTACTTCTTATAATTTACATTAACTGCATACGCTCTTACTTCGTGTTTCAAGTTAAGTTTCATTGAAATCAGTTTTTATCGTATGAAGGTTTTTTGAACCAACGTAAAAATTACCGCTGCACTAGTTCACCCCCCTCTTAGTGCCAACCCCATGCCTAACAACTTTTTCCTTAAATGCTAAACTATAAACGGTCTATTTTACGCTTTGGATAAAACTAAGTATAATTAGGTTTCTACTTGCGAAACGACTTTCGATATATGACGCACTCTCGAAATCACACATGAATGCACTAGCAAAGTTAAAGATTCGAAAATCTACTTATAAAAAAAAAAGATTTGAAAATCAACTTTTTAATGCATGATTTTGAACTTTTTCGAATGAAGCCAAGTGAAACCATTGTTGACATAAACACCTATTTTATGGATGTCGTCAATAGTTTAAAAGCACTTGGTAGAAGTTTTTCGGATTTTGAACTTGTAAACAAAATTTTACGTTCTCTTAATAAGAGTTGGGATTCAAAAGTAACGGCTATTCAAGAATAAAAAAAATAAACCATTTACCAATTGAAGAACTTATGGGATCTTTGATGACTTATGAAATGACATGCAATGCACATGAAAAACTTGAGAACCACCTTCTAAAGAACAAGAAGGATTTCAGACTTAGAACAATTGAAGATCACTCGAGCATAAGCTCAAGTGATGGTGAACTTGAACTCCTCATGAAAACAAGAATCAAAAATTAAAAATGAACTTAAAAGAAGAAAAAGGTGACTTTGGATGAATCAAGCTCATCCGAAGATGAGGAGAAAAATAAAGGCAAGGTGGCAATCTACGCCTTAACGACATTCGACAATAAGATAAACAACTCAAACGAAACTCCCTTAATTTATTTCGAAATTACATAATCCTTTTTATGAGTTGTTCTTAAATTAGTTTAGAAAAATTATATATTTTTTAAAATTACATGTTTAATAAAAATACAAAAATAAAATTGGATCATGCTTACCTTTCTAGTGATTTTAAAAATAATCATGAAAATTATATGTTTTATGATAAACAAACAAAATGATTTTGATTAAAAATGTCTTATGCTCAATGAAACCATGATTGATGAATATGCTTTATGTTTAATGATTTCTTTCACTTGAATGCCTTATCATGATGAATATTTTAAAAATAAATATTTGTATCATACTATTAGGACTCTAGCTAGGAGAGTCATAATTGAGAGAGACATTCATGTAAAACCTACCTAAGCCGACCCCTATTAAAGAGGTGAAGAGGCCGACTAGGGTTAGGAGGTTGTTTCTTAGCCGATCTCTCAATTAGGACTCTCCTAGCTAGAGTCCTAATAGAGTCCAAGGAGGCCGATCCCCTAAAGAGATCAACCCCAAGTTTAGAATCTGCAAGAGTTCTATCACCTGGTATCAGAGCAGCGTTCTTGGCATCTCGCTGCCCTTCCATAGCCATCCATCAACCCTCCACAACCGCCCAAAGCAATTCCCACAATTGCTTAAGAGATCGTTGCCAAATTTCGCCGTCATCTCCACCACCACGGATCATCCTTTGATCTCCCCGTTAATTGCAATAGGTTCTGATTTTCTACCTTACTGCTGCTGTAATTTAGTTATCCTTATTTGAAACTCCCAAAAAAATTATTCCTATATTGCTGCATAAACTTTTCGTCATAAAGTTATCTCTATGACGAAAGATACATTGCATAATTCCAACCGTATAGCACCGTCTGTTTGATCTTGCTACTGTATTTTTTCTATCCAAATATCTACGAAATTTTTATGACATCTTTGACACTTTCTAACAGCAGATTTCCCTTTAGTTTTCTCAAAAAATTCTCAATATAAACCATTGATATTTTACGTCTAATCTGCTATACTTAAAAATCTGTACTGTAAAATTTCAGCTGCATAGCACTGTTTGTTTGATCTTTATACTACATTGTTTCTATCCAAATCTCTACGAAATTTTTATGATAGCTTTGACACTTCCTAATAGTAGATTTTCCTTTAGTTTCATCAAAAAATTCTCAATATAAACTACTGATCTTTTACGTCCAATCTGCTATACTTAAAAATCTGTGCTGCAGAAAATTTCAGCCGCATATTGTTGCCTTAACCCATCTATTTGCAATCCTTTTTGAATGAAATTTCTTATACACTTCATAGATCATCTTAGCTTCCATCTAAGATTGATCTATTGGGGAATTCATCTCTAAAAACGATTTTGTGTTGCTGTAAATTTTCATCGTAAACCGCTGAAATTTTTCGACGAGAATTCTGCTATCGCAACTTGCACCAATTTCCTTGCTGTTATACTGCCGAAATTTTCTTGATTCAATTAGTCATCCTTGCTGTCATATAAACTGTGATTTTGCTATGAATTCCCTCCTCAATTCTCTCAAGTTTTTGGTGGAAATTACGTTGAGAAATCGTTGTTTCTTCGACGATAATTCTGCTCTTACAAGACAGCACATACTTGCTGCAACTTCCACTGATTTCTATCAAACCTTTGCTACCATCTACCACAGATCCAAAACTTTCATCTACAGCCCTAAAACTCCACTAAACCACACCCTGAAATTGCACTCAAAATAGCCACAACAAGCCTAAACCGTAGCCTACATCCACCAATCTACCAACCCTTTCGACCATCACCTCTCTCAACCAATACATGCCTTTAACCTGACAACAAAAGAGAGATCTTAACATCATAGATTTGGCGTATACTATGGCATCTGAGAAGGTAATCAATGCTAAATTCGAAGCCTTCAAGGCGCGAATGGAGGATAAGATTCGGACGCTCTTTACCGAACTCAGATTCGACCGACCACTAAGCCCGAAGAAATCACATCAAGGAGAGAGCTTTGCCCAATCGCACCAAGCCCAAAGATATGACTTCCAAGAGAGGGAAAGCTCTATGACCAACCCCAACTATCCATGCATGAAAGTGGACTTCCCTAGATGGGAAGAAGGAGACCCGATTGGTTGGATCTTGCGCGCGGAGCGATATTTTAGGTACCATAAAACCGCGGATGCATCTATGGTGAAAATTGCAGCTATACATCTTGAAGGGGATGTTATATAGTGGTTTGACTGGTTTGAACATAATTATGGAGTCCTTTCATGGTGACAATTCAAAGAAGGACTACTGATCCGCTTCAAACCAACCGATTACGAGAATGTTGACAGACAACTAGCAAAGATCCGACAAACCTCTACCATGCAGGATTACCAAACTAGGTTTGAGAAGTTATCTAATCTAACTCATGATTGGTCTCAAAAACAACTATTGAGGACCTTCATTGAGGGCTTGAAGTCGTAGATCCGAGGAGAAGTTAAAGCGCGACAACCATATACGCTTATGGCAGCCATCTCTTTCGCACGACATCAAGAGGAGCAATTGAACCATGAAGCTCAGAGGACTAGGATCGCTCCTCAACCAGTAATATTGAAGCCCTTAGCCCCCCCTACTGTCAACCAAGTCCCTACACCGAAGAGGTTAATAAGTGAAGAGCTTTGGGAGCGATATGCGAAGGGTTATGTTAGTATTGTGATGAGTCGTGAAGCCGTGAGCATCGCTGTAGTAAAGGGAGACTTCTTATAATTGAACCAATAGAAGAAGAGGTCATTGAACATCCAGAAGAGAGCCTTGAACATGAAAAAGAAGATGCAGAAGAAGAGCCACAACCGACCGAAGTTACGGTACATACACTAGCCGGCTACTCAAACCCGCAAACGATGAAAGTTGGAGGCCTTCTCAAACAACAACCGATCACTGTTCTCAACAACACGGGCAGTACTAATAACTTTCTACACAGTCAGGTTACTATCCAGATGGCCTTACCTATCGAGAATTGCAACAGGATTGACATTAAGGTCGCCGATGGATGGATTTTGAAGTATGATCGTAGGTGCCCGTAAGTGAAACTGTTGCTGACCATGAGGCCTTACCAAGAGATAATTGCATATTTCTTCCTTCTCTCTCTTGATGATCATGAGGCCATGCTCAAATTTAAATGGTTGACGATATTATGTGATATTTCTTGGAATTTTATGCAACTAATTATGAAATTTTACAGTAAGGAGAAACAGGTGATACTGAATAGGAAACGTGGGGGCGACGTAACGACGATTTGCACACAACAAATGAAGAAGGTTTTACATAAAGCATGCAGCGGCTTTTTTGGTACAACTTGAGCAGCAAACTAAGGGAGAGCCAATAGAATTTGAAGATCCAAACCTACTTCCTTTGCTTGCTGAATTTTCAGATATATTTGATGAACCGCACAACCTATCTCTTACCCATTGGCATGATCATTATATAACGATTCTTTTAGGAAAACCTCCAGCAAATACTCGGTAATATCAGTATCTACATCTCCAGAATGATGAAATAGAAGGGATTGTAAAACAGATGCTCGAAACAGGAGTTATTCGGCCAAGTTGCAACCTCTACACTTCACCGGTGCTACTTATACGTGTTAGGATCAAGAGCACTAAAAAGGGGGGGGGGGAGGGTGAATTAGTGCAGTAGAAAACTTTTGACGATTGAAATCGCGTTCATACGATAAGAGCGATTTCGGTAGAAAATCCGATTCGTAAATCACTTTAACTTGTAACTAAGCAAGATGCAGTTAAAACAAAGATATAAAGGCAGTTTGCAGTAATGATAGAAATCAGAACATAAATGCAAACTGAAATATGATGTTCGTACGATAAAAACGATTTACGTCTAAACGTCGATTCGGAAAATGCAGAGCTTGAAACACGATCGTATATGCGTAGAAGGCAGTAAGCTTTTGAGGAGGTTTGCAGTAAAGATAAGATGCTCAAAGTAAATGCAAACCGAGATTTAGAGTGGTTCGGTCAATCTTGACCTACTCCACTTTTGGCCTCCTCCACCGACGAGGTCACCGACGTTAACTAGAGGCCTTCCTTTAATAGGCGAAGGCCAACCACCCTTTTACAGTTTCACTCCTTTTGACGGGCTAAGAAGACAACCCTTACAGAATTTCCTTTCCTCTCTTAACAGATTAGAACATGGAAGAAAAGAGGAAGAAGAACTTTCAACTCATACAATACTTTTGAGCTCTAAAAATCACAAAGTAAAATCAGAATTTCGGTGGTTTCTGGGTGCCCTTTCAGTGCTGAAAGGGCGGGGTATTTATAGGCCACAACCCAGTTTGAATTTGGAGCTCAAAACTGTCAATTCCCGAAATTCCGGGATCTGGTGGTTGCACCGCTGGTAGAGCTCGAAGACTGAGCCTCTAGGCGGTGCCACTGTCAGAGGCGGTTGCACCTCTTGCCAGAGCTCGAAGACCGAGCTTAGGCGGTGCCACCGCCTGACTGATGCAGTTGAACCGCTCAGCTAGAGCTCGGAGACCGAGCCTTGGCGGTGCCACCTCCTGGCTAGGGTGGTTGCACCGCCCAGTCTTGCTCGGAGACTGAGCTTGGGCGGTGCCACCGCCTGGCTTGGGCGGTTCAACCGCTTGGCAGAAATCAGGGTCCGAATGGGTTGATCCATTCAGCCCAATTTGGGTTTTTCAGGGGCCCAATTGCCCCAAGATTAAGTTAATGGGATCACCTCCCATTTCCAACTTAATCATTGTGCTAACTACGATATTCCCTAAGACATTTACTGCAACTTGCTCCGGTGCGTCAATCGCTTCTTCCGGCGAGCTTCCGGCGAACTTCCATCGATCATCCGATGAACCCTCGGTGATGCTCCTGCGGACTTCCTGCAAACTCCTGGACTTGCGACGATCCACTTGGCGAGTTCCGACGAGCTTCTTTGACAAGCTCATGAACTTCTCGGATTTGTTCCCGTAGAACCTCCGACGATTGTCCGAACTTCCGTCGAACTCTCGAACTCCCAACGTGATCATTGTCTTGACTCCGGCGCAACTCTTGCTGCATATCTTTCTTCCATCGTAGTTAATCCTGCACACTTAAAATAAAACTTTGATCGAGACAATTAATCCTAAGCAATTAACCAAGTTGTTCGGCATGTCATTGGTCCCTCGACGCTTCGTTTGATTCTTCGGCGCATCGTCCTCTCCTGCAGCCTATTGCCCAATCAGCCTGTTGACTCCGTAACTCCGATATCCTTGGCACAATACCCGCTCTTCTTGGCCCGATGCCCGAGTCCACGGCTCGAAGCCTTCTGTCGATACGTCGACCGATCCACCAGCCCGACGTCCAATCTTCTAACATGTTCCTCCGGCACAACATGATTTTCCTGCTTTAATTGTCTCATCCTGATCAAAGCATCCTACGTCACTCAAAACACAGATTAAATCATAAACATATATCAAGTAGTTTCATCATCAAAATACGAGATTCAACAATCACCCCCTTTTTGATGATGACAACCACTTGATGACGGAGTTAAACTTATCTCCCGGACACTTGATGACGGAGTTAAACTTAACTCCCGGAGTTTAAACAAACTCCCACTATCAATATGTCATGTTGATAGAACCTTGAATTCAAACTGAATTCAAGTCATTGCAATATTCATCATGAATACTATTTTTTGATAAGTTTCTACAAATAGTTTTTGTCTATACAAGTTATAGACGAAGCTAGGTAACTCATAGAGTACTCATGCGGTAGTTATGACTACACATGCTATAGACTATAACTCTTAACTATGGTCAACAAATAAAATTTAAAGTCTAGATATGCCAAGATTTCCTATGGGTATAGCTTTTGACATCATGCCCATGATCTTTAGCTAATAGCAAAATTGAATTTGATAAAAATATCTTTTTTTCTCTACGTAAGGTGCTCCATTTTGAGATCGTTCTCCATACATGATCTTGAGTCTCTAATAATCTCAGTCAAGAGCTGAGCATTGTTTGTGTTTTGACACTCAAATATTCTGCTACATCTTTCCTTCCACATCCACTAAATAGCGCATCTGAATATAACCTTTGTCAATTGTGTAAGAGGCCCTTTTCTTGAAAAACATTGCATGAGGTCAGCTAATTCTTGATGCAAGTTTAGTTGCGGCATTCTATTGAGTTCGAATCGCTAGAGAATCTCCTTCCATATCCATTTAGTATAGTCATAAGCAAAATAGAGATGGTCAACAGTTTCTTCTTGTTGCATGCAAAGGGAGCATTGGTTAACATGATGGATACCTCTTCTTTTCATATTGTCTATTGTAAGTAGTTTATTCAGAAGGGCCTGCCATGTACATAAGGAATGTCTCTATGATCCCGGTTGATCCCATATCCAACTGCTTGGGAGCCACTTGTTATTTCTTTGCCTAATTTGATTCCATTCTGATGTGGCACTAAATTTACCATTGTCATGAAGCCAAATAAGTACATCTGAAGGGTTGTTCCTAATTTGAATAGCTGTGATAGTCGGCCAAAGTGATAACATTTCCGAAGAAATAGGAGTAGGGAGACACCAGGTACCATTAGCAATGAACTCGGAAACCTTCAAATCTTTGGGAGCCCCAAGGTCTTTTCGTATTCTGTCACCATATAATTGAAATATACTTTTCCCATTCACCTAAGGATCGTATCACATATTGGTATTAGTTTCAGTAGAGATTGCGTGAAAAATGTGTTTGATTAGCCAATTCCTTGCCTTTAAAATTTCTTTCCAAGCTGTAGAGTGGTATGTTCTTGTTGAAATTTCCTAAATCGATTCCTTTGAAAGATACCTAGTAGAAACCCATTTTGACCATAAGGAACATTTGTTTTGCAAAAGGTCCCACAATTGCTTTACCAAACATGCATTATTCCAATCTCTAATATTTCTCAAGTTCAACCCCCCTTCATCTTTCAGTTTGCAGATGCTGTCCCAATTTACCATATGCATTGTCTTATCATTTGTGTCATTCCAGAAGAAGTTTATTAATAACTGTTCAATATCTTGGAGAAGTCCAATAAGAAGAAGAAATGTATTAGACCAATATATAGAGTAAGAGTACAACACCGAACGGATGAGTTCAAGTCGTCCTGCTTTTGAAAGAAGCCTATTTTTCCAGGAGGAAATTATATTCTTTATTTTTTGTAGGATAGGCTGACAGTGGGTTTTGTGAATGCCAGTGGATATGAGTGGGAGACCAAGATATGTAATTGGCAGATTTTGGACAAAGTTACTCCATTTGAAGGGTACTAAATTGAAAAGGCGTATGGCATATCACCCACAAATTGATGGCCAGACAGAAGCTGTAAATAGGTGCTTGGAGACAGCCCAAAGCCACCCACCAAATATGATTATCCAAGGAAAACTCTAGACCCAGTCAAGTGCCATTATTGATCGACGGATCATGACTCAATGACGACGACCCACTACTAAAATGCTAATATAGTGGGTGAACCTACCAACAGAAGATGCCACATGGGAGAACTATGACGACTTGAAGATCAAATTCTCAAAATTCATGAATCGTCAGCCTCGAGGACAAGGCTGATTTGAAGAGGGCGGGTCTGTTAGGACTTTAACTGGGAGAGTCCTAATTGAGAGGGACATTCATGTAAAACCTACCTAAGCCAACCCCTATTAAAGAGGTAAAGAGGCTGGCTAAGGTTAAGAGGTTGTTTCTTAGAGAAGAATTAGGAGTTGTAAAGGAATAGGAGTCTTGAGTAGAAGTCCTATTAGGAGTTGGTCAGAAGTAAGAGTCTTGAGTAGCAATCCTATTAGGAGTTAGGGTTTAGAAACCCTATAAATAGTCATGTATTCATCCACTTTTGATAGGCAATAGATGAATATTTTCTGCAGCCTTTAAGCAGCAACTTGGAAGGAGGAACCCCTATAGAGTTCGAAGGAGGCCGATCCCCTAAAGAGATCAACCCCAAGTTTAGAATCTGCAAGGATTCTAACAACAAATACCTTATTCCAATAGCAGATGAATTGCTAAATAAAATGGAGCACAAATCTTCATAAAGCTGGACCTTTGATCCGGGTATCATCAAATACGAGTGTGCGAATAAGACATACCGAAAATCACCTTTTGAACACACAACAACCACTACGAATTTTTACTTTTTTCAACAAAAGATGGAATATCTTGGGCATATCATATCAGAGGAAGGTGTGGCAGTGGACCCCTTCAAAATTGGAGCAATGCAAAACTGGCCGACCTCGAGAAACATAAAATTGCTACATGGTTTTTTGGGTTTGACAAGCTACTACCGCAAGTTCTGAAAAACTATGGAGAGATCAGTGCACCACTTACTTCCTTACTCGAAAAAGATGTCTTCCAATGGTTGGACAGAGCCTCCGCTGCCTTCGATAAACTTAAAGCAGCCATGACGACGACGCCGGTGCTAACACAACCAGATTTCAACCGACCCTTTATTATTGAGGCCGACGCATCTGAAGTCGGAATTAGAGCCATTATCATGCAAGATGGTCGACCACTCGCATACACTAGCAATGAATTATCTCTCTCCCATCAAAATCAGTCAACATATGATAAGGAGATGGTCGCCATTATGCGCGCAACAACGAGGCGGAGACCCTACTTGATTGGTCGACGATTTCAAATTAAAATCGACCATAAAAGCCTCAAGTACTTTTTGGAGCGAAAGATATCATCCCCTGAGCAGCAAAAATGGGAAACAAAACTTCTTGGATTTGATTATGAAATAACTTACAAAAAGGGGAAAGAGAATGTTCTTGCAGATGCGCTTTCGCAACTATCCGAGCAAGCTGAAGTTTCGGCCATTTCACTTCCGACCAGCGACTTCCTTGAGGATATTAAATGGAATAATAGGAAGATTCAGAGACTAGCAAGATTATAAAAAAATTGGAGGAAGCACCAAGCTCCGTGGCTCATTACAATTGGGACTCAAAAGAATTACACTATAAGGGACGCATTGTGCTTATGATAAATTCTACTTGCATCTTCACGAGCGGATTTTGGATAAAGTTATTCTATACGCAGGGTACTAAATTGAAAAGGAGTATGACATATCACCCATAAATCAATGGCCAGACAAAAGTTATAAATAGGTGCTTGGAGACAGCCCAAAGCCACCCACCAAATATGACTATCCAAGGAGAACTCCAGACCCAGCCAAGTGCCATTATTGATCGATGGATCGTGACTCGACGACGACGACCCACTACTAAAGTGCTAATACAGTGGTTGAACTTACCAACAGAAGATGCCACTTGGGAGAACTATGATAACTTGAAGATCAAATTCCCAAAATTTATGAATCGTGAGCATCGAGGACAAGGCTAATTTGAAGAGGGTGGATCTGTTAGGACTCTAACTAGGAGAGTCCTAATTGAGAGGGACATTCATGTAAAACCTACCTAAGCCGACCCCTCTTAATGAGGTAAAGAGGCCGGCTAGGGTTTAGAGGTTGTTTCTTAGAGAAGAATTAGGAGTTGTAAAGGAATAGGAGTCTTGAGTAGAAGTCCTATTAGGAGTTGGTTAGAAGTAAGAGTCTTGAGTAGGAATCCTATTAGGAGTTAGGGTTTAGAAACCCTATAAATAGTCATGTATTCCTCCTCTTTTGATAGGCAATAGATGAATATTTTCTGCAGCCTTTGAGCAACAACTTGGAGGGAGGAACCCCTATAGAGTTCGAAGGAGGCCGATCCCCTAAAGAGATCAACCCCAAGTTTAGAATCTGCAAGGGTTCTAACAACAAATACCTTATTCCAATAGCAGATGAATTGCTAGATACAATGGAGCACAAATCTTCACAAAGCTGGACCTTTGATCCGGGAATCATCAAATACGAGTGTGTGAATAAGACATACCGAAAACCACCTTTTGAACAGACAACAACCACTACGAATTTTTACTTTTTTCAACAAAAAGTGGAATATCTTGGGCATATCATATCAGTGGAAGGTATGGCAGTGGACCCCTTCAAAATTGGAGCAATGCAAAACTGGCCGACCCCGAGAAACATAAAATTGCTACATGGCTTTCTGGGTTTGACAGGCTACTACCGCAAGTTTATGAAAAACTATGGAAAGATCAGTGCACCACTTACTTCCTTACTAGAAAAATATGTCTTCCAATTGTTGGACAGAGGCTCCGCTGCCTTCGATAAACTTAAAGTAGCCATGACGACGACGCTGGTGCTAACACTACCAGATTTCAACCGACCCTTCATTATTGAGGCCGACGCATCTGGAGTCGGAATTAGAGTCATTCTCATGCAAGATGGTCGACCACTCGCATACACTAGCAAAGCATTATCTCCCTCCCATCAAAATAAGTCAACATATGATATGGAGATGGTCGCCATTATGCGCGTAGCAACGAGGTGGAGACCATACTTGATTGGTCGACGATTTCAAATTAAAACCGACCATAAAAGCCTCAAGTACTTTTTGGAGCGAAAGATATCACCCCCTGAGCAGCAAAAATGGGTAACAAAACTTCTTGGATTTGATTATGAAATAACTTCAAAAAGGGGAAAGAGAATGTTCTTGCAGATGCGCTTTCGTAACTATTCGAGCTAGCTGAAGTTTCGGCCATTTCACTTCCGACCAACGACTTCCTTGAGGATATTAAATGGAATAATAGGAAGATTCAGAGACTAGCAAGATTATAAAAAAATTGGAGGAAGCACCAAGCTCCGTGGCTCATTACAATTGGGACTCAAAAGAATTACACTATAAGGGACGCATTGTGCTTATGATAAATTCTACTTGCATCTTCACGAGCGGATTTTGGATAAAGTTATTCTATACGCAGGGTACTAAATTGAAAAGGAGTATGACATATCACCCATAAATCAATGGCCAGACAAAAGTTATAAATAGGTGCTTGGAGACAGCCCAAAGCCACCCACCAAATATGACTATCCAAGGAGAACTCCAGACCCAGCCAAGTGCCATTATTGATCGATGGATCGTGACTCGACGACGACGACCCACTACTAAAGTGCTAATACAGTGGTTGAACTTACCAACAGAAGATGCCACTTGGGAGAACTATGATAACTTGAAGATCAAATTCCCAAAATTTATGAATCGTGAGCATCGAGGACAAGGCTAATTTGAAGAGGGTGGATCTGTTAGGACTCTAACTAGGAGAGTCCTAATTGAGAGGGACATTCATGTAAAACCTACCTAAGCCGACCCCTCTTAATGAGGTAAAGAGGCCGGCTAGGGTTTAGAGGTTGTTTCTTAGAGAAGAATTAGGAGTTGTAAAGGAATAGGAGTCTTGAGTAGAAGTCCTATTAGGAGTTGGTTAGAAGTAAGAGTCTTGAGTAGGAATCCTATTAGGAGTTAGGGTTTAGAAACCCTATAAATAGTCATGTATTCCTCCTCTTTTGATAGGCAATAGATGAATATTTTCTGCAGCCTTTGAGCAACAACTTGGAGGGAGGAACCCCTATAGAGTTCGAAGGAGGCCGATCCCCTAAAGAGATCAACCCCAAGTTTAGAATCTGCAAGGGTTCTAACAACAAATACCTTATTCCAATAGCAGATGAATTGCTAGATACAATGGAGCACAAATCTTCACAAAGCTGGACCTTTGATCCGGGAATCATCAAATACGAGTGTGTGAATAAGACATACCGAAAACCACCTTTTGAACAGACAACAACCACTACGAATTTTTACTTTTTTCAACAAAAAGTGGAATATCTTGGGCATATCATATCAGTGGAAGGTATGGCAGTGGACCCCTTCAAAATTGGAGCAATGCAAAACTGGCCGACCCCGAGAAACATAAAATTGCTACATGGCTTTCTGGGTTTGACAGGCTACTACCGCAAGTTTATGAAAAACTATGGAAAGATCAGTGCACCACTTACTTCCTTACTAGAAAAATATGTCTTCCAATTGTTGGACAGAGGCTCCGCTGCCTTCGATAAACTTAAAGTAGCCATGACGACGACGCTGGTGCTAACACTACCAGATTTCAACCGACCCTTCATTATTGAGGCCGACGCATCTGGAGTCGGAATTAGAGTCATTCTCATGCAAGATGGTCGACCACTCGCATACACTAGCAAAGCATTATCTCCCTCCCATCAAAATAAGTCAACATATGATATGGAGATGGTCGCCATTATGCGCGTAGCAACGAGGTGGAGACCATACTTGATTGGTCGACGATTTCAAATTAAAACCGACCATAAAAGCCTCAAGTACTTTTTGGAGCGAAAGATATCACCCCCTGAGCAGCAAAAATGGGTAACAAAACTTCTTGGATTTGATTATGAAATAACTTCAAAAAGGGGAAAGAGAATGTTCTTGCAGATGCGCTTTCGTAACTATTCGAGCTAGCTGAAGTTTCGGCCATTTCACTTCCGACCAACGACTTCCTTGAGGATATTAAATGGAATAATAGGAAGATTCAGAGACTAGTAAGATTATAAAAAAATTGGAGGAAGCCCAAGCTCCGTGGCTCATTACAATTGGGACTCAAAAGAATTACACTATAAGGGACGCATTGTGCTTATGATAAATTCTACTTGCATCTTCACGAGCAGATTTTGGACAAAGTTATTCTATATGCAGGGTACTAAATTGAAAAGGAGTATGACATATCACCCACAAATCAACGGCTAGACAAAAGTTGCAAATAGGTGCTTGGAGACAGCCCAAAGCCACCCACTAAATATGACTATCCAAGGAGAACTCCAAACCCAGCCAAGTGCCATTATTGATAGACGGATCGTGACTCGACGACGACGACCCACTACTAAAGTGCTAATACAGTGGTTGAACTTACCAATAGAAGATGCCACTTGGGAGAACTATGATGACTTGAAGATCAAATTCATGAATCATGAGCCTCGAGGACAAGGCTGATTTGAAGAGGATCTGTTAGGACTCTAGCTAGGAGAGTCCTAATTGAGAGGGACATTCATGTAAAACCTACCTAAGCCGACCCCTATTAAAAAGGTGAAGAGGCCGGCTAGGGTTAGGAGGTTGTTTCTTAGAGATGAATTAGGAGTTGTAAAGGAATAAGAGTCTTGAGTAGGAGTCCTATTAGGAGTTGGTTAGAAGTAGGAGTCTTGAGTAGGAGTCCTATTAGGAGTTAGAGTTTAGAAACCCTATAAATAACCATGTATTCCTCCTCTTTTGATAAGGAATAGATGAATCTTTTCTGCAGCCTTTGAGCGGCAACTTGGAGGGAGGAACCCCTATAGAGTTCCAAGGAGGCCGATCCCCTAAAGAGATCAACCCCAAGTTTAGAATCTGCAAGGGTTCTAACACATACTTAATGATTTTTATACATAAGGACTTGAAGTAATGATTTGAAATCATATGTTTTGGAATTTTGTGTTACACTTTTTTTATCTTGATGATTTTTTTTTATCTTTCCATTTTAAACGTTGACGCATAGTTTTGACATAAGAACAAATATTTGGGCATGCTAATATAAAGTCAATCACACAAATTGAAACTAAAAAACTTTAGATATCTTTAAGAATCATTCAACATTATGATAGTTTTTATGATCTTTTGAAAGTTCATTTTCGGTATTAATGAATGATGTATGGATTTGTCATAAAAGAAAAGAACATGAATTTTAAAGGCAAGGAATTGGTTAATCAAACACATTTCTTACGCAATCTCTACTGGAACTAATACTAATATGTGGTATGATCCTTGGGAGAATGGGAAAAGTATATTTCAATTATATGGTGACAGAATACGAAAAAACCTTGGGGCTCCCAAAGATTGGAAGGTTTCCGAGTTCATTGCTAATGGTACCTGGTGTCGCCCTACTCCTATTTCTCCTGAAATGTTATCACTTTGGCCGACTATCACAGCTATTCCAATCGGGAACAACCCTTCAGATGTACTTATTTGACTTCATGACAATGGTAAATTTAGTGCCACATCCACATGGAGTCAAATTAGGTAAAGAAATAACAAGTGGCTCCCAAGCAGTTGGACATGGGATCGACCGGGATCACAGAGACATCCCTTATGTACATGGCAGGCCTTTTTGAATAAACTACCTACAATAGACAATATGAAAAGAAGAGGTATCCATCATGTTAACCGATGCTCCCTTTGCATGCAACAAGAAGAAACTGTTAATCATCTCTATTTTGCTTGTGACTATACTAAATGGATATGGAAGGCAATTTTCCAGCGATTCGAACTCAATAGAATGCCGCAACCAAACTTGCATCAAGAATTAGGTGACCTCATGCAATGTTTTCAAGAAAAGGGCCTCTTACACAATGACAAAGGTTATATTAAGATGCGCTATTTGGTGGATGTGGAAGGAAAGATATAGCCAAATCTTTGAGTGTTAACATACAAACAATGCTCAGCTCTTGATAGAAATTATTAGAGACTCAAGATCATGTATGTAGAACGATCTCAAAATGAAGCACCTTACACAAAGAGAAAAAGATATTTTTATCAAATTCAATTTTGCTATTAGCTAAAGATCTTGGGCATGATGTTAAAAGCTATACCCACAGGAAATCGTGGCATATCTGGACTTTAAATTTTATTTGTTGGCCACAGTTAAGAGTTATAGTCTATAGCATGTGTAGTCATAACTACCACATGAGTACTCTACGAGTTACCTAGCTTCATCTATAACTTGTATAGACAAAGCTATTTGTAGAAACTTTACACAAAATCAAGTTACTTTTACTTATCAAAAAAAAAAAAAACAAAAATGTATGAAATCTATCAATAAGTTGAAACAAAAGGAGGAAAGCATTTTTCTTGAAAATTTTCTTTTTCTCTATCTTATCAATTTTTTACTAAGAGACCAATAAAATTATTTATGCCATTTTAAATCTCTTGAAACAAATATTAACATTTTGATGATTTTGATGATTTGAATTTGAATGAGTTTTATCAAAATCATGATCTTGGTTTCTTGGAATTACTTGAGATTTTTTTTAATCAAGATCTCTTCTATGTACTCCTACGATTTTTCTTGGTATTTTACTAAAAAGGAGATTTTCTATATGAATCATAAGATTTTATTCTACAAGATTAAATGAATTTTATCTATATCATAATCTCTTAAGAATTCTTTTCGTTAATTATTTAAGAGGAGATTTGTTAAAATGGATCATGGTTTCTCTTGATTTCTCGAATTTTAGACTTGATCTTTCATTTTTTATGATAGAAATAATGATTGAAACATTGATGTAATTATGACTGATGATTTGATATTATGCATGCAATACTTCAACTTACGATAATGATTCATGCATGATAAAATATTTATGATAAAAAATTATTTTGACATTCATAACTTGATTTTTCATTTATCCTTTGTCATGATTTGAAAATTATTGTAAAGAAAAAAAGAGATACAAAATTATGTTCTTCCCTTCTTTTTGACAATGACAAAGGGGGAGATAACTAGCTCGCACAAGTTAAGAAGATGCAAAACATGATAAACTTACACATCTAGCAAAATTTACAAACTTGCAAAACTCAAGAAACATTGCTAGCTTGCATGATGATGTGGAGAAAGAATTGCTAGAAATGGAAAAATGCTAGCTTGCATGATGATATGTGGAGAATGAATTGCTAGAAATGCAAAAATGTTAGCTTGCACGTTTTAAGTAGATGCTAAAATATGTTATCTTGCATATATCAAAAGGTGTAAAAAATGTTTGCAAAAAACTCACTAGCTTGTATAATGCAAAACTTGTTAGCTTGCTTCATGTAAAACATTGTATTTTGCTAGCTTGTTATCTTGCATTATTTTTCAAAAACTTGTTAGCCTTCATACTTCAAAGAGAAGTAACACTTGTCAAATTGCTAGCTTGCATGTTGTAAAATAATATAAAATTTTGCTAGCTTGCACTTTGCAAAGAAAGCAAAAATGACACTTCTCAAATGAAAAGAAAGAGCTTGCTATCTTGAACATCACTATCTTGCCTATCTCAAGAAGCAAAACTTATAACTTGCACATTGCAATAGGAAACAAGAATCGCTAGCTTACACACTTCCACAAGAAAGCTATCTTGCATTTGCTTTCAAAATTTTTGCTAGCTTGTATATTGTAAACTTGCTATCTTACTACCTTGCATATCTAAAACTTAATAGCTTGCATGATGTAACACTTGCTTAATTTTCTAGCTTACAAATTACATGATGATAAAACTTGATATTATGTTTCTTATGCAATAATTTGATCTTGTATGTCTAAACACTTAATAGTTCCACTTCTCCTTTTTGTTGATGGCAAAGGAGGAGAAGTATGATGTTATACATAAGTTTATGATAACATGTTGCTTGGATTTTTTAATCCAAGAGTTCTATCAATATGACATATTGATAGGGGGAGTTTGGTTAAACTCCGGGAGTTAAGGTTAACTCCGTCATCAATTAGTTGTCATCATCAAAAAGGGGGAGATTATTGAATCTCGGATTTTGATGATGAAACCAATTGATAAGTGTTTATGATTTGACTACGTTTTGAGTGACGTAGGATGTTTCGATCAGGACGAGACAATTAAAGCAGGAAGAATCATGTTGGGCCGGAGGAAAACATATTAGAAGATTGGACGTCGAGCCGGAAGATCGGTCGACGTATCGACAAAAGGCTTCGGGCCATGGATTCGGGCATCGGGCTAAGAAGAACGGATATTGCACCAAGGATATTGGAGTTGCTGCGGTTAACTCGCCGATTGGGCAATAGGCTACAAGAGAGGACGATGAGCCGAAGAATCGGACGAAGAGTCGATGGACCAATGACATGCCGGACAACATGATTCATGCTTAGTAATAATTGCCTAGATCAAAGTGTATTTTATGTATGCAGGATTAACTATGATAGTAACACATAAAGCAAAATGAAGTTTCGGAGTCAATAATGCGATTTCGTTGGGAGTTCAAGAGTTCGTTGGAAGTTCGGACGTTTATCGGAAGTTCTATCGAAATTGACCAAGAAGTCCTGGAGCTTGCCAAAGAAGCTTGTCAGAACTTGCTAAGAAGATCGTCATGATGTCCAGGAGCTTACCGGGAGTCCACCGGAACATTGCCGAGAGATCATCAGAAGTTCGCCGGAAGATCATCGAAAGCTCGCTAGAAGAAACCAGACTTATTTTGCTAAGAATATGTCTTAGGAATCGTAGTTAGTACATAATTAGAGTTGGGATTAGGAGGTAATCCCATCAACTCTATTAGGGGCCAAATGGGCCTGAAGTTGGGTTGGTTTGTGCCAGATTCAAGGCCCAATCAGGATACTGAAAGCTTGGTCGGCGATGGCACCGCCTGGGGAACACCCTAGGAATTCTGGGCAGTGGTACCACCGAGGCTAGGCGGTGGTACCACCAGCAGTAAATGCTGCTAGTAGTGGTATCGCCCAGTGTCAGACTGACACTACCTATGGTACCGCTCATACCTAGAAAACCTAGGATGAGATGTTTTTAGGCTCCAAGTTTGAATTAACTTAAGGCCTATAAATATCCCCTCTTATCCCTGGTTAAATGACACAAGAATTGAGAGTAAAAATAGAAAGAAACACTGCTGCAATCTTGTGTGAATAGTTTAAGAGAGGAGTAAGTGGGGGTGTAAGAGTTATCTCCTAAATCCGATAAAAGGATAATCGAGTTGTAAAAGGTGGTTGGTCTTCGCCTATTGAAGGAAGATCGATAGTGGATGCCGGTAGCCTCGACGGTGTTAGGATCGGACCGGCACTAAGAGGGGGGGGTGAATTAGTGCAGCGGATTAAAACTTCAGTCTTGGAAAAATCTTTCATACGATAAAAAACCAAACTCGGAAGTGCTTATCTTGAAAGCGTGTTCATAAAGGTGTGCAGCAAAAGTAATGAGGAAGTAAAGCACATATGAAGGTTTGCAGTAAGGTAAATAGCAATAAGTAAATGCAAACCAGAGAACACACCAATTTAAAGTGGTTCGGTCAAAATGACCTACATCCACTTGCGAAGCCTTCTTCGAAGAGGCTCCCAACTTCCACTAGCAAATCACTTTGAAGGGGAAGGACAAATACCCCTCTTACAATCTTTTACAAGTGGTTCACACTCTTACAAATTTTTAAAGAGAAAGAGGGAGGTGAACACTCAAGCTATTGAAAACAAAAACTTGCTAAAGGCTTTACTAAGACTTTTATTTCAATCTCTTGCTTCTCAAAGATTGTTGTCTCAGTTGAGAATTGAGGGGTATTTATAGGCCTCAAGATGATTCAAATTTGGGCTCCAAAATTTGAATTCTCTTTGGTTCCCGATGCTGGCGGTGCCACCGCTTGTCAGTGGCTGACACTAACAATGTACTGGCGGTGCCACCGCCGGACCTCTCGGGTGCTGGGCGGTGCCACCGCTCAGTCCAGTGGTACCACCGCTTGGTTCTTGGGTTCTAGGCGGTGCCACTGCCTATACTATTTCAGCTCACTGGTTGGGCTCCAAACTTGGTCCAAACCAGTCCGAACTCGGGCCCAATTGGCCCCTACTTGAGTTATAGGATTAACACCTAATCTTAACCCTAATTAACGTACTAACTACGAATTTAAAGACATTTTCTAAGCTATTACAAAGTCCGCAAGTCAAGACTTTTTCCGGCGAGCTTCCGGCGAACTTCCGACGAACTCTCGGAAACCATTCTACGGACTCCCGGCAAGCTCCTAGACTTCACGATTTGATCTTGGTGAGTTCCAATGAGCTTCTTCGGCAAGCTCCGATCTTTCTCGGAGAGCTCCGCGAACTTCCAACGAACCTTCCGACGAGCTTCCGAAAAACCCTTCGGCAAGCTCCCTACTCATTCTCGGCGAGTTCCGGCAGTATTCCCGACAAACCTTCGGACTTTCGTCAAACTCTCACAATAAATCCTTCGCGCTTGACTCCACACTTTGTTTCGCTTTATGTATTTGTCATTATCGTAGTTAATCCTACACACACAAGCCAAAACTCTACTCCGATCTAGACAATTATTACAATGCGAATTGACATTCTGTTGCCCGGCACGTCATTGGTTGGCGCTGCGTCCGATTCTTCAGCGCATCGTCCTCTCTTGCGGCTTGTTGCCCAATCGGCGGTTGACTGTTAGGACTCTAGCTATGAGAGTCCTAATTGAGAGGGACATTCTGTTAGGACTCTAGCTAGGAGAGTCCTAATTGAGAGGGACATTCTGTTAGGACTCTAGCTAGGAGAGTCCTAATTGAAAGGGACACTCTGTTAGGACTAATTAGGAGAGTCCTAATTGAAAGGGACATTCTGTTAGGAGGTTTTTTCTTAGAGAAGAATTAGGAGTTGTAAGGGAATAGGAGTCTTGACTAGGAGTCCTATTAGGAGTTGGTTAGATGTAAGAGTCTTAAGTAGGAGTCCTATTAGGAGTTAGGGTTTAGAAGCCCTATAAATAGCCATGTATTCCTTCTCTTTTGATAAGCAATAGATGAATCTTTTCTGCAGCCTTTGAGCAGCAACTTGGAGGGAGGAACCCCTATAGAGTTCCAAGGAGGCCGATCCCCTAAAGAGATCAACCCCAAGTTTAGAATCTGCAAGGGTTCTAACACCTGGTATCAGAGCAGCGTTCTTGGCATCTCGCTGCCCTTCCATTGCCATCCATCAACCCTCCACAACCATCCAAAGCAATTCCCACAATTGCTTAAAAGATCATCGCCGAATTCCACCATCATCTCCACCACCGCAGATCAACCTTTGATCTCCCCGTGAATTGCAACAGGTTCTGGTTTCCTACCTTACTGCTGCTGCAATTTATTTATCCCTATCCGAAAATCCAAAAAAAAAAAAAAAAAATTTCGTTCCTATATTGCTGCAAATTTTCATCGTAAGTTGCTGAAATTTTTCGACGAGAATTCTGCTATCGCAACTTACACCAATTTTCTTGCTATTACTGTCGAAATTTTCTTGATGGACATCCTTGCTATCATATAAACTGAGATATTACTATCAACTCTCTCCTCAAATCTCTCAAATTTTTGTGGAGATTTCGTCAAGAAACCGCTGTTTCTTCGACGATAATTCTGCTCTTACAAGACAACACAATTCTGCAGCAAACTTTCATTGATTTTTATCAAACCTATACATGCCTTTAACTCGTCAACAAAAGAGAGATCTTAACATCACAGATTTGGAGTCATATACTATGGCATCTGAGGACGCAATCAATGCTAAATTTGAAGCCTTTGAGGCACGAATGGAGGATAAGATTCAGACTCTCCTTACCGAATTCAGTTTGGGCCGACCACCAAGCCCGAAGAAATCACATCAAGGAGAGAGCTCTAACCAATCACATCATGCCCAAAGAGATGACTTCCAAGAGAGGGGAGGCTCTATGACCGACCCCAACTATTCGCGCATGAGAGTGGACTTCCCTAGATGGGAAGAAGGAGACCCAATTGGTTGGATCTCGCGCGCTGAGCGATATTTTCGGTACCATAAAACTGCGGATGCATCCATGGTGGAAATTGCAGCTATACATCTTGAAGGGGATGCCATACAATGGTTTGACTGGTTTAAACACACTTATGGAGCCCTTTCATGGCGACAATTCAAAGAAGGACTACTGATCCGCTTCGGACCAACTTATTACGAGAACATTGACGGACAACTCGCAAAGATCCGACAAACCTCCACCATTCAGGAGTACCAAACCAGGTTTGAAAGGTTATTTAATCAAACTCGTGATTGGTCTGAAAAACAGTTATTGGGGACTTTTATTGAGGGCTTAAAGCCGGAGATCCGGGGAGAAGTTAAGGCGCGACAACCATACACGCTTATGGCAGCCATCTCTTTCGCACGACTTCAAGAGGAGCGATTGAACCATGAAGCCCGGAGGACAAGGATCACTCCACGACCTACAATACTAAAGCCCTCAGCCCCCCCTACTATCAACCGAGTCCCTGCACCGAAAAGGTTAATAAGAGAAGAACTTCGGGAGCGATCTGCGAAGGGGTTATGTTGGCATTGCGACGAGCCGTGGAGCCGCGAGCATCGCTGTAAAAAAGGTAGACTTCTTATGATTGAACCAGTAGAAGAAGAGGTCATTGAACATCTAGAAGAGAGCCTTGAACATGAAGAAGAAGATATGGAAGAAGAGCCACAGCCGACCGACATTACGGTACACGCACTAGCCGGCTATTCAAATCCGCAAACGATGAAAGTTGGAGGCCTTCTCAAACAACAGCCGATCACTGTTCTCATCGACACGGGCAGCACTAATAACTTCCTGAATAGTAAGGTTGCTGCTCGGATGGCACTGCATATTGAAGGTTGCAGCAAGTTCGATGTAAAGGTTGCCGACGGTAGAATCCTAAAGTGCGACCAAAGATGCCCGCAGGTGAAACTATTACTGCAAGACCAAGAAATTATCACCGATTTCTTCCTCCTACCAATCGATGACTATGAGGCAGTGCTTGGTATAGAATGGCTGACTACACTAGGTGATGTCTCTTAGAACTTTTCTAAATTAATTATGAAATTCTACTGTAAGGGCAAACAGATCATCCTACGCGGGAAGCGCGGAAGCAACGTTACCACTGTTTCGACCCAACGAATGGAGAAAGTTTTACACAAGGTAAATGGTGCCTTTTTGATGCACCTCCAGCAGCAACCAAAGGGGAAGAAAATAGAATTTGAAGATCAAAATCTTGCCCAATTGCTTACTGAATTTGCCGACATATTTGCTGAACCGCGCGGTCTTCCTCCTTCTCGGCAACATGACCATCGAATTCCAATCCTTCCGGGCAAGCCACCAGCGAACACTCGACCATACCGATATCCTCACCTCTAGAAAGATGAAATTGAAAAGATCGTAAAGGAGATGCTTGAAACAGGGGTGATTCGACCAAGTTGCAGCCCCTATTCCTCATCGGTGCTACTTGTACGCAAGAAGGACGGAACTTGGCGGATGTGCATCGACTACCGAGCTTTAAATGGCATCACCGTCAAGGACAAATACCCAATACCAGTGGTGGATGAACTTCTTGATGAATTGAAAGGAGCTCGAGTCTTCACGAAGTTGGACCTCCGATCCGGTTACCACCAAATTCGGGTATGTAACGATGACATTCCAAAAACTGCATTTCGCACGCATGATGGCCATTATGAATTCTTGGTAATGCCTTTTGGACTCACTAATGCTCCTTCAACCTTTCAAAGTCTCATGAATGATATATTTCGGAGCTTTCTTCGTAAATTTGTGCTGGTATTTTTCGATGATATTCTCGTTTACAGCCCTTCTCTTGAGACTCACTTTCAGCATTTACGGATTGTTTTGATGATCCTTCGGGAGATTACTCTTTTTGTTAAGCAACCAAAGTGCAGCTTTCTCCAGCAAAAAGTAGAGTACCTTGGGCATATAATATCAGAAGAAGGAGTGGCGGTAGACCCAACAAAAATTGAGGCAATGCAAGGCTGGCCGAAACCTACAAACGTGAAATTACTGCGGGGGTTCCTTGGACTAACGGGCTACTACCGAAAATTTGTTAAGGACTATGGGAAGATCAGTGCACCACTCACTTCTTTACTGAAAAAAATGCTTTCCAATGGTCGGACAAAGCCTCTACTGCCTTCGACAAACTTAAAGCAGCCATGACAACAACACCGGTGCTTGCGCTACCGGATTTCAATAAACCCTTCATCATTGAGGCCGACGCATCTGGAGTCGGAATTGGAGCCGTTCTCATGCAAAATGGTCGACCACTCGCATACACTAGCAAGGCATTATCTCCCTCCCATCAAAATATGTCAGTATATGATAAGGAGATGCTTGCCATTGTACACGCAGTAACGAGGTGGAGACCCTACCTGATCGGCCGGCGATTTCAAATTAAAACTGACCATAAAAGCTTCAAGTACTTTTTGGAGCAAAAGATATCATCCCTTGAGCAGCAAAAATGGGTAACCAAACTTCTTGGATTTGATTATGAAATTATTTACAAAAAGGGGAAAGAAAACGTTGTTGCAGATGCACTCTCACGGCTACCTGAACAAGCTAAGGTTTCAACCATCTCCCTTCCTACCACCGGTCTCCTCGAGGACATTAGGGAAGAATGGAAGAAGGATCCAGAGATCAGCAAGATCATAAAAAAATTGGAGGAGGATCCAAGTGCAATAGCCCACTACACTTGGGATTCGAGGGATTTACGCTACAAAGGTCGCATTGTGCTTATACCTGACTCCCCTTGCATCGCAATCATCTTGCATGAAATGCACTCTATACCTTCAGCAGGGCACTCTGGATTCCTAAGAACCTACAAAAGAGTGAAGCAAAATTTTTATTGGAGAGGGATGAAAAAAATTATTGCTGAATATGTGGCACAATGTGATGTATGTCAACAGCACAAGGGTGAAACTGTGGCAAATCCAGGGAAGCTACAACCACTACCCATACCAGACTCAGTGTGGACTGACATCTCCATGGACTTCATTGAAGGGCTGCCATCTTCCAAAGGTAAAAGCACGATTCTCGTGGTGGTTGATCGACTTACGAAATATGCTCATTTTTGTGCTGTGAGAAATCCCTACACTACTGCTAGTATTGCTCAGATTTTCATAGAAAATATTGTTAAACTGCATGGGATGCCAAGGTCCATCGTAAGTGATCGTGACAGGATCTTCACTAGTAAATTTTGGACCGAGTTATTTCAGTTACAAGGCACCAAACTCAAGATGAGCATAGCATATCATCCACAAACTGACGGCCAAACAGAGGTGGTAAATAGGTGCTTAGAGACGTACCTCCGGTGTTTCGCTAGCGACCAACCAAAAGAGTGGGCAAAATGGCTTCCTTAGGCTGAATGGTGGTATAATACTACATATCATTCATCTACAAAATGTGCCCCTTATGAAGCATTGTATGGTCGACCAGCACCTGTGATTCCAAAGTATGTAATTGGCTCGGCCAAGGTAGATCAGGTTGACCAAGAATTGATTGATAGGGACAAACTCTTACAACTGTTAAAAGATAATCTCTCTACCGCTCAAGCCAGAATGAAGCAGCAAGCCGACACACGACGAAGTGAAAGAGAATTTTCAGTGGGAGATTGGGTTTATCTTCGCCTACAACCATACAAGGAACTCTCTATCAACACTCGAGCCTCCATGAAGCTATCCCCACGTTTTTATGGGCCCTATCAGATCACAGAGCGTATTGGAGCCGTGGCATACAGACTTAAATTACCTGAAGATGCCAAAATTCACCCTGTCTTCCACGTATCATGCCTAAAGCCCAAGTTGGGAGAACACGAGTCACCCCAGATCCAACTGCCCAACACAACTGAGGATGGAGTTATTCAAGCCCAACCATAGGCCATCCTCGATCGCAGGATCGTGATGCGTCGCCGACATCCCTCTACTGAAGTACTAGTGCATTGGAATAATCTACCACTTGAAGACGCCACATGGGAACCATATGAGGAGCTGAAGACCCGGTTCCCTGAGTTCATGGAATCTCAGCCTTGAGGACAAGGCTGATTTGAAGAGGGCGGGTCTGTTAGGACTCTAGCTAGGAGAGTCCTAATTGAGAGGGACATTCTGTTAGGACTCTAGCTAGGAGAGTCCTAATTGAGAGGGACATTCTGTTAGGACTCTAGCTAGGAGAGTCCTAATTGAAAGGGACACTCTGTTAGGACTAATTAGGAGAGTCCTAATTGAAAGGGACATTCTGTTAGGAGGTTTTTTCTTAGAGAAGAATTAGGAGTTGTAAGGGAATAGGAGTCTTGACTAGGAGTCCTATTAGGAGTTGGTTAGATGTAAGAGTCTTAAGTAGGAGTCCTATTAGGAGTTAGGGTTTAGAAGCCCTATAAATAGCCATGTATTCCTTCTCTTTTGATAAGCAATAGATGAATCTTTTCTGCAGCCTTTGAGCAGCAATTTGGAGGGAGGAACCCCTATAGAGTTCCAAGGAGGCCGATCCCCTAAAGAGATCAACCCCAAGTTTAGAATCTGCAAGGGTTCTAACATTGACCTCCGCAACCTCGATATCCTTGGCGCAATTCTGCTCTTGGCCCAATGCCCGACGTCCAAAGCCTTCTGCCATCTAATAACCTAACGTGATCTCCTCCGGCGCAACGTCAATTCCTCTTGCGTTAACTGTCTAATCCTGATCGAGTAGACCTGCATCACTCAAAATGCAGTTAAACATATAAACACAATCAATTAGTTTCATTATCAAAATCTGAGATTCAATAGACGGAAGAGGAATCGGTGGAGTGGATGTAGGTCACGACGACCGAACCACTATAAAAATCTAGTTTGCATTTCCTTCTTGCAATTTACTTTTATAGCAAATTGCCTTTCCTCCTTACTGTACTTTTACTATGCCTATGCTTACGAATAAGTATTGAATTTCAAGTTATCTTCCAAGTTCGATTTTTATTGGATGAAACATTTTTAGAACCGATATTTTTACCGCTGCACTAATTCACACCCCCCACCTTCTTAGTGCCGACTCTTTCCTAATAACAACATCTTGAAATTCCTCTAGGATTGGTTTCATGATTGTCGGTGTCTCCTTATATTGTTCATTCTCCTCTACTACTATTAGGGTCAAAACATGACCACCTTTGTCTAATTTACATTTACATTCACCACAAGACATAAAAGCACTAACTTCCTTCTTTGGTGCATAGATTTCGGAAGGTTGTAATGGAGCTAAGATAATCTTCTTTTCATTCACCTTAAAAGAATACATATGTTTATAGCTATCATACAACACCCTTCTATCATAATATCAAGGTCTTCCCAATAACAAATGACAAGCGTCCGTAGGAGCAAATCACACCATACTTCGTCTTTATAATATTTGCCAATAGAAAATGAAACTAAACATCTTTTAGTTACCTTGATATCATTTCCTTCTTGCAACCAACGTAATTAGTATAGATATGGATGAGTGATTGTGTCCAACTTCAACTTCTGCACCATCTCTAAAGAAACCATGTTCTCAAAGTTGCCGTTGTCGATGATCACCAAGAGAAGTGCATTTAGTGTGAAACACATTTTTTCTCACCCAACTTTCATCCTCGGCCACATAAGACACTTGTAAGCTATGTTGCAAAATACCATAGATAAACCATGATCTGCATAAGTATCATCTTCCTCATCTTCATCATATTTTGGTTCATCATCGGCTTCAAATTCTCCTCTATCACTATGATCTTCATGTTGAATCTCGGATTTTGATGATGAAGTTAATTGTCATTTGTTATCTAATCCATATGTTGAGATAAGTGTGCAGGATTAACTACGAAGGACAAAAGACATGCAGTAGGAGTAGCGCTGGAGTCAAGACCATGATCATGTTAGGGGTTCGAGAGATCAATGGAAGTCCGGACGGTCGTCGGAGGTTCTACGGGAACAAATCTGAGAAGTCCAGGAGCTTGCGAAAGAAGCTCATCAGAACTCGCCAAGTGGATCGTCGCAAGTCCAGGAGTTGGCCGGAAGTCCACCGGAGCATCGCCGAAGGTTCGTCGGATGTTCGGCGGAAGTTCGCTAGAAGAAGCGATTGACGCACCGGAGCAAGTTGCAGTAAATGTCTTAAGAAATATCATAGTTAACATATAGATTCAGTTAGGAATGGGAGGTGGTCTCATTAACTTAATCTGGGGGCAATTGGGCTTTTGATAGACCCAAATTGGGCCGAATGGATCAACCCATTCGGACCATAATTCTTGCCAAGCGATGGCACCGCTAGGGTCGGCAGTGGCACCGCCTAGGAGATGGTCTCCCAAGAAAGCTAGGTGGTGCAATTGCCCAAGTTAGGAGGTAGCACCGCCTGGGCTCAGTCTCCGAGCGAGACTAGGCGTTGCAACCGCCCCAGTCAAGCAAGGCACTACCTCGGCTCAGTCTCCGAGCGAGACTGGGCGGTGGCACCGCCCAGAGGCTTAGTCTCTGACCTGCCAAGCGATTGTACAGCCCCAGTCAGGAGGTAGTACCACCAAGACCCCGAAAATCTAGGAAAAGACATTTTTGAGCTCCAAATTCAAATCAGTTTGGGTCCTATATATACCCCACCCTTTCCTACATGAAAGGGCACCGAAAATCCAATCTTACTCTGTGATTTTTAGAGTTCAAAAGTGTTGTAAAGGCTAAAAGTTTTTTTTTTTGATAAGTAAAAGTAAATTGGTTTTGTGAAAAGTTTCTACAAATAGCTTTGTCTATACAAGTTATAGACGAAGCTAGGTATCTCGTAGAGTACTCATGCGGTAGTTATGACTACACATGCTGTAGACTATAACTCTTAACTGTGACCAACAAATAAAATTTAAAGTCCAGATATGCCAAGATTTCCTGTGGGTATAGCTTTTGACATCATGCCCAAGATCTTTAGTTGATAGCGAAATTTAATTTGATAAAAATATCTTTTTCTCTTTATGTAAGGTGCTCCATTTTGAGATCGTTCTCCATACATGATCATGAGTCTCTCTGTCAAGAGCTGAGCATTGTTTGTGTGTTGACATTCAAAGATTCTGCTACATCTTTCCTTCCACATCCACCAAATAGTGCATCTGAATATAACCTTTGTCAATTGTGTAAGAGGCCATTTTCTTGAAAAACATTGCATGAGGTCACCTAATTCTTGATGCAAGTTTGGTTGCGGCATTATATTGAGTTCGAATCGCTGGAGAATCTCTTTCCATATCCATTTAGTATAGTCACAAGCAAAATAGAGATGGTCAACAGTTTCTTCTTGTTGCATGCAAATGGAGCATTTGTTAACATGATGGACACCTCTTCTTTTCATATTATCTATTGTAGGTAGTTTATTCAGAAGGGCCTGCCATGTACATAAGGAATGTCTCTGTGATCCCGGTCGATCCCATGTCCAACTGCTTGGGAGCCACTTGTTATTTCTTTGCCTAATTTGATTCCATATGGATGTGGCACTAAATTTGCCATTGTCATGAAGCAAAATACGTACATCTGAAGGGTTGTTCCTGATTCCATGTGGATCTGAAGGGTTGTTCTGTCTCCATATAATTGAAATATACTTTTTCAATTCACCCAAGGATCGTACCACATATTAGTATTAGTTCCAGTAGATATTGCGTAAGAAATGTGTTTGATTAGCCAATTCATTGCCTTTAAAATTTCTTTCCAAGCTGCAGAGTGGTATGTTCTTGTTGAAATTTCCCAAATCGATTCCTTTGAAAGATACCTAGTAGAAACCCATTTTGACCATAAGGAACATTTATTTTGTAAAAGGTCCCACAATTGCTTTACCAAACATGCATTATTCCAATCTCTAATATTTCTTAGGTTCAGCCCCCCTTCATCTTTCAGTTTGCAGATGCTGTCCCAATTTACCATATGCATTGTCTTATCATTTGTGCCATTCCAGAAGAAGTTTATTAATAACCATTCAATATCTTGGAGTAGTCCAATAGGCAGAAGAAATGCATTAGACCAAATATAGAGTAAGAGTACAACACCGAACGGATGAGTTCAAGTCGTCCTGCTTTTGAAAGAGGCCTATTTTTCCATGAGAAAATTTTATTCTTTATTTTTTGCAGGATCGGCTGACAGTGGGTTTTATGAATGCTAGTGGATATGAGTGGGAGACCAAGATATGTAACTAACAGATTTCCCTCACTAACCCCTAGGGTATGTGCAATAACATCTTTGTCCTCAATGCAAGAGCTCATGTAGACTTTACTTTTCGCATGATTTAATTGAAAGCCAAAAACTATACCAAAATCATTCAGAATAGTAGCCAGGTTTCTTACTGAAGTTAAATCATTCTAAAGAAAGATAAGAAGATCATCTACAAAGATTATATGTGATATATGAATAGGGCCAGCATGGGGTACCTTAATACTGCCATCAGAGACCGCATATTCCAACATATAGCTAAGTCATTCCATTGCAATAATAAAGAGATATGTAGAGAGTGGATTGCCTTGTCGGATGCCATTCTTGCTCCTAAAAAAACCAATAGGTGAGCCGTTGAAGAGTATTGAAAACTTTGGAGTTTCTAAGCAACATTGAATCTAATTAACCCATTGCTGAGGGAAGTTCATACCGTGGAGCATCTTATAGATAAAGTTCCTATTAACTAAGTCAAAGGCTTTTCGTAGATCAGCTTTAAAATAGATTTTTGTCCCTTTTGCTTTTGAGTGCAGATCCTTGACCAAGTCATTAACAAGCAGAATATTATGATGTATACTTCTCCCTTTGATGAAAGCAGCCTGATTTGGACTAATTATCTTGTGTATTACCTTTTGCAATCTATCTGCTAAGAGTTTGGAGATGATCTTGTAAATAAAGTTGCATAAAGATATGGGTCTATAGTTCTCTAGTGAATCAGCCCCTGCATTCTTGGGAATTAAAGAAATAAAAGTGCAATTCATCTCTCTAAGAATATGACCTGAGGAGAAAAAGTGTTGGCAAGCTTTAATCACATCGTTACCAATAATAGACCATGTAATTTGGTAAAATTTAGTAGGAAATTCGTTTGGACCAGGGCTTTTGTGCTTTGGTGACTTAAAGACAACTCTTACTATTTCGTCATCTGTAATTGGGGCATTGAACATAGAAATGGCACTCGAATCAAGCTTTCTAGTTGGCTACACACGAATATTATTAGGTTGCTCCTCTTGGTTGAGTAAGGAATAAAAAAATTGCTTAGTGTATGCTTTAACCTCATCTAAATTCCTAATAAGATTGTTATCTTTGTCTCTGCATTTCCTAATGTGGTTAACAGCTCTTCGAGTAGCAATAGAAGCATAAAAAAACTTTGTATTAGAATCCCCTAAAGTAAGCCAATGTTGTTGAGACTTCTGTTTTGTAAAACTTTCCTCCTGCTTTAAGCCTTGCATGAAGTTATTTCTAGCTTCTATCTCTTTGTCGATAAGATTCTCATCATGGGGCTGAAGTTGCAGCTCATGTTGTATTTGCTAGTCATAGGTGCCCAGCAAGCCAATCACGTGAGTGATGGCACGTGTGACTTGATACAGAATCTTTTTGCTTATTATATTTTGACGTATATCACTTTATAACTATTGCATAAATGCATATATATATTGTGATGTCCTTGGATTTGTGCAATGGGAATCGGATCGTGATGAGATCACGATAATGAGATCGATTCACCTTTAAACACATATCCTAAATAATCCCGGTCATACGTTACTCGAGAAGGACATCGTGATAACCGGATAGACTGGTGTGCTGTATACCCGTCCATATGATGGATGCAGCTGGTCTCATAGCTGCTCGTGTAGGGACACTAGGGATACAGTACAGGTGCTCATTGGAGAATGAGTTCACTGATTGATCCGCTTACGGAATGCTGGATGGTTGATGATGCCTTATTGTCAGACAACGATTCCGTAGTCCTAGTGGTGTATCTGGTCCTTAGACTTGAGACACCAAGGATGTCCTGTATGAGTGCTCCACTCTTTGATACCAGACTTATAGGTTTGGCTGTCCCCAGATCTAGTACAGCTGGTCATTGGGAGTGGTAGTCGACCTTACGAGGACTATTGAGTGTCAATAGAGGATCATCCACTCTCGGCGTCATGAGAGGAATATCTTATGTGTTCTTGCTCAGACAAATCCCTGGCCAGGGTCATTCGGGTTGAGAGAGAAAGAGTTTTCCGGGAGAATCCGATTAGAGCGAGACTCGAGTAGAAACCGTATGGGTCTGACAGCACCATGCTCGATATACGGTCTTTGGGATATTAGATGGATGAGGGACTATAGGTACATGGTAACTAAGGACAGACATGTCCAATGGATTGGATTCCCCTGTATCGTTTGGGGACTACGGCGTAGTGGCCTAGTACGTCCGTAGTCGATGAGTCGAGTGAATTATTACAGAGATAATAATTCACTGAGTTAGAAGGAGTTCTGACAGGTATGACTCACGGCCAGCTCGATATTGGGCCTAGAGGGTCACACACATATGGTAGGCATTGCGATGAGTAGAGGTTTGGATATGAGATATCCGACGGAGCCCTTGTCTTATTGGATGCAGATCCAATACCCACTATGGAAGGACCCATTAGGGTTTGACACGGGATCTCTATAAATAGGAGGGATTCACAGCCTCATAGGCTAGAGTCTTTGCTTGCCTTTCTTATTCTCCTCTCCCTCTCCACCTCAGAGTAGGCCTGGAGTCTTGAGGAGCGTCGTCGCAACCCTACTATGTGGATCACCGCTAGAGAGGAGGACGCTTGACCTCCTTCACCCTCTCCTAAGGATTTGTAAGGAAATAGGGATATACGATCTCCCTAGGTAACACAATCTCTATATGCAGTTTTGTGTTTTGCGAATTTTTGCGCACCAATCTTCGCTCGACGACGAACATCTTTTTGGGAATCGGGGATTTTTGTTTTCTTGTTCTTCCGCTGCGCATATGATGTCACCCCCCAATGATTTCCCAACAGTATTGCCAATAGTTCATTTCTGCAAAATTGAACTCGGGTGGTAATATTGCCAAAGGTATTTGTATTCCACTCCTTAAGTGCTGATTTGCAGGCTTTGAGTTTTTGACATAAGATGTAAGAGGGGGATCTATGCACATTAACATTCCAAGCTGATCTTATCACATCAAGGAACTGAGGATGAGTACTCCACATGTTAAAGAATCTAAACGGTTTCTTGCCTTTTGGTGTTGCTTTATCTACGTGTATGTACATTAAAGAATGATCAGAAAACAATGGAGCATCATACTCAAGAAGTGAATTGGGGTAAACCATTAACCATTCTTGATTAATCAGACATCTATCGAGTCGATCCATTATTTTTCTGTTAGCAGCACCTTGATTACTCCAAGAGAGCCAATTACCGTAAAGGCTAAAAGTTCTCCTCCCTCTTTTCTTCCAAGTTTTCATCTTTCAAGAGAGGAGAGAAATTTTGTAAGTGTTGTAAAAAACTTTGTATCGTCAAAAGGAGTGAAACTGAAAAAGGGAGGTTGGGCTTTGCCTATTGAAGGAAGGCCTCTAGTGGATGTCGGTGACCTTGTCGGAGGAGGAAGCCGAAAGTGGATGTAAGTCACATTTGACCGAACCACTCTAAAATCTAGTTTGCTTTTCCTTTATGCTATTTATCTTAACTGCAAATTGCCTTCGTTACTTTACTTCAAATATGTTTCCGTAAGCTTTCAAAGTTATTATCTGTACGAAATGATTTTTACGTCGGAATCGGATTTCAATGTACAAACGCAATTTCAATCATCGAAAGTTTTCCGCTACACTAATTCACCACCCCCCCCCTCTTAGTGCTCTTGATCCTAACAATTGGTATCAGAGCGGGGTTAACTCTCAAACGGATTAAAACCCAAGAGAGATGGAATACACCGGAAACCAAGAGAGCCACTCTATTACATGTCCACCCATGTTCAATGAGACGGACTGCACCTATTGGAAGACTTGAATGAGGATCTTCCTTATATCAATGGATTTTAAACTTTGGAATCTTATCGAAAATAGATTTTCGAAGTCTTCTCTTCCAATGATTGATTGGAATTAATTGGAGAAGAAGACTTTCGCTCTTAATGCAAAGGCTATGAATGCCTTATTTTGTGCGCTTGATAAAAATAAGTTCAATTTTGTTTCGGTTTATGAAACCGCATTTGATATTTGGCATACACTCGAAGTGACTCACGAAGGCACAAGTAGAGTGAAAGAGTCAAAAATTAATCTTTTGATACATTCTTTTGAACTTTTCCGAATGAAACCGAGCGAGACTATTGCCGACATATACACCCGTTTCACGGATGTCGTCAATGGTCTAAAAGGACTTGGCAAAAGTTTTTTGGATTTTGAGCTCGTAAATAAGATTCTAAGATCCCTTCCTAAGAGTTGGGACCCTAAAGTCACTACTATTCAAGAGGCTAAAGATTTAAACAACTTCCCTCTTGAAGAACTAATCGGGTCATTAATGACCTATGAAATGACTTGCAAGGCTCATGAAGAGCAAGAATACATCCTTCCAAAGAACATGAATGATATGGCACTAAGAACTTTAGATGACCACTTGAGAGAAAACTCAAGTGATGAGGACTGTAACGATGACTTGGCACATCTAACAAGGAAATTTCAAAAATTCATTAAGAGAAACAAGTTTAAAAATGATATAAAAAATAAATTTAAACCCAAAAAGGACCAAGTTATTTGCTACTAGTGCAAAAAGCCAGGACACTACAAAAGTGATTGTCCCCAAACCAAGAAGAGAACATCAAAGAAGGCGATCAAAGCAATGTGGGATGACTCAAGCGCGTCCGAAGAAGAGGAGTCTAACACCGAGCAAGTTGCTCATTATGCCCTAATGACCATCGGAGAGGAGGTAACAAATTTAATTGACGCAGATTTATCATTTGATGAATTATTAAATGCCTTCTATGACTTATTTGATGAATGTAAAATAATTAGTAGAAAATATAAATTGCTAAAAAATAAGCATGATAGTCTTGTTAGCAATTTTGATAAATTAAAAACTGAATATCATGATAGTTTAGCTTAATGTGAAAAATGCCATGATCTAGAAACTCTCCAATAGGAAAACTTGCTACTTAAGAACACCTTGAAGAAATTCGAGGTTTGTAGCAAGTCTCTGAACATGATCCTTGCAAACAAGGGTCACGTTCCCAAAAGAAGTGGAATCGGATTTGTGAGAAGTTCTCACAAAATCCAACCACCTTCATAAAAGGCCCCATCTTACATGTTCGACACCAAAGCAAATGCAACTTTTGTTACAAATATGGACACAAAACGCATCAATGTCCATTTATGAAAATTAGTCCGAACAAATTAATTTGGGTTCCTAAAGGAACCATAATAAACTCTATGCAAATGGGTACCTAAACTGATCTACATGATAAACAATGTAGATCAGTTTTTGAGGCACCCAAAAGTAAATGGGTACCTAAAAATTATCCTTTCTTGTAGAGACATACACCATCACAAGCTAGGAGCAAGAGATTGTACCTTGATAGTGGATGCTCAAGGCATATGACCGAAGATCCATCTAAATTCTCTAAGCTCACTAGCATAGACGAAGGCTATGTCACCTTCAGAGACAACAACAAGGGTAAAATCATTGGCAAAAGAACCATAGGTAACAAATCCAACTTCTTTATTGAAGATGTTTTGTTAGTTGATGGTTTAAAACATAATCTCTTGAGCATTAGTCAATTATGTGATAAAGGATATATCATCAAATTCGAATCTAATGCTTGCATCATTGAAAAATCACACAAAAACACATTTATGATTGCATTAAAACAGAATAACGTATACACCATTGACATCAATGATCTTTGTAATGAAATGTGTTTCTCGGTTTTGAATGAGGATGCTTGGCTTTGGCATAGGAGATTAGGTCATGCTAGCATGAAACTAATCACTCAAATTTCATCCAAAGAACTTGTACGAGGAATTCCTCATATCAAGTTCATCAAAGATAATGTGTGTGATGCTTATCAATTAGGAAAATAAATTAAGGATAGTTTCAAATCTAAGAATCAAATAAGTACCTCTAGGCCTTTAAAATTAATCCATATGGACTTGTTCGGACCAATCTATACATCAAACCTGGGAGGTAGCAAATATGTGTGTGATGCTTGTCAATTAGAAAAACAAATTAAGGGTAGTTTCAAATCTAAGAATCAAATAAGTACCTCTAGGCCCTTACAATTAATCCATATGGACTTGTTCGGACCAATCTATACATCAAACCTAGGAGGTAGCAAATACGCATTCGTCATTGTAGATGACAATAGTAGATATACATGGACTTATTTCTTGAAACACAAAAATGGATGCTTTAGATATTTCACCAATTTTTGTAAACTTGTTCAAAATGAAAAGGGATTTATGATTTCAACAATTCGAAGTGATCACGGTGGTGAATTTCAAAACCGTGATTTCCAAGAATTTTATGAATCTAATGGATACAACCACAACTTCTCTACTCAAAGAAATCCTAAACAAAATGGAGTAGTAGAAAGAAAGAATAGAAATTTACAAGAAATGGCAAGAACCATGTTGAATGAACATAGCCTATCCAAATATTTTTGGGCCGAAGCCGTAAACACTGCATACTATATTTTGAATAGAGTCCTAGTAAAACCCTTACTCACCAAAACTCCCCATGAGTTGTGGAACAATAAAAAAGCCAATGTTTCATATTTTAAAGTTTTTGGATGTAAGTGTTTTATCTTGAATGAAAAAGTTGCCTTAGGAAAATTTGATGCTAAATCCGATGAAGGAATTTTTCTTGGTTATCCTTCGGCTTATAAAGCTTTTCGTATCTTCAATAAAAGAACTTTAATTATAGAAGAACCCATTCATGTTGTTTTCAATGAGATTTTCGAAATCAAGAAAAATGATTTTGATGATGATGTTAATTTCGATTCTTTGAATTTAAATGAAACCCCTTCTCCAACTAGCAACTTGGATGCATCAACTTCCGAAATATCCTTACCCAAGGATTGGAAGTATGTAGATGTTCATCCTAAGGAGCTAATCCTAGGAGACACATCTAAGGGAGTTCAAACACGTTCTTCTCTTAAAAATTTTGTGCCAACGCCACTTTTCTCTCCCAAATTGAACCTAAATGCATTGACGAAGCCATGAAATATGATTCATGGATTATCGCAATGCAAGATGAGTTAAATCAATTTGAGAGAAATGAGGTGTGAAAGCTTGTTCCTAGGCCAAATGATCATTTAGTTATTAGTACTAAATGGGTCTTTAGAAACAAGCAAGATGAATATGGTATCGTGGTTAGAAACAAGGCTAGATTAGTGGCCAAAGATTTTAACCAAAAAGAAGGTATCAATTATGAAGAAACCTTCGCTCCTATGGCTAGATTAGAAGCCATAAGGATGCTCCTTGCCTATGCTAGTAATAATAATTTTAATTTGTTTCAAATGGATGTTAAAAGCACTTTTCTTAATGGCTTTATTTCTGAAGAAGTTTATGTTGAACGACCTCCCAGATTTAAAAATAATAGCCTCCATAATCATGTATGTAAATTAACTAAAGCTCTTTATAGTTTAAAACAAGCCCCTAGGGCTTGGTATGATAGACTTAGTACTTTTCTTATTGAAAATAATTTCACAAAAGGCAAAGTCGATACTACATTGTTTATCAAGAATTTTGAAAATAATTTTCTCATTGTTCAGATTTATGTTGATGATATTATCTTCGGTTCTACGAATGAATCTCTTTGTGAATCTTTTGCTAAAACTTGAGTTTCGAATTTGAAATGAGTTTGACGGGAGAATTACCCTTTTTCTTAAGCTTACAAAATTAAGCAACTAAGCAATGGCATCTTTATTAGTTAAACTAAATATGCTTTAGATCTGCTAAAAAGATTTAATATGGATAGATCAAAAGCTATTAACACTCCTATGAGCACCTCCACTAAGTTAGAAGTTGATGAAGGTGGAGAAAGCTTCGATCAAAAAACTTATAGGGCTATGATAGGAAGTTTACTTTACCTCATTGCAACTAGACTAGATATCATGTTCAGTGTTGGACTTTGTGCTAGGTTTCAATCGAACCCTAAGATATCTCATCTCAAAGCGGTTAAAAGAATACTTAGATATCTTAATGGTACCATAAATCTTGGATTATGGTATCCAAAATCCGAGAATGTTGAGTTACTTGCTTATGTTGATGCGGATTTTGCTGGGTGTAGACTAGATAGAAAAGGCACATCAGGAACATGTCAATTTTTGGGACATTCCCTTGTTTCCTAGTCATCTAAGAAACAAAACTCGGTTGCACTATAAACAACCGAAGCTGAGTATATTGCAGCTAGTGCATGCTGTGCACAAGTTGTGTGGATGAAAAACACCTTAGAAGACTATAAAACCCATCTTAAAAACATTTTCATTAAATGTGATAACACAAGTGCAATATATTAGACATTACTTTATACGAGATCATGTCACTAATCATGATATAATCATAGAGTTCACTGATACTAAGCATCAACTAGCTGATATTTTTACAAAACCTCTAAGTGAAGAACAATTTGATTTCATTAGAAGAGAATTAAGAATGTTAATATGTCCAAATACATAAACTTATTAAGATTATTTTTCAGATTTTTTTTTATTTAATGATCAAATCACTTAATTACCATGATAATTTTACATAATTACATGCTTTAATTACTTGTTGGAAATTATGTGTTTTGGATACAACAAAATTTTCATGATAATAAGCATGTTTTATCTTCATGATTGAATTTGAAAATCTATAGCAAAACCTCGTCCGAATGCATGAAAGTGTTAAATTTTATTTTTGGATCTTCTTGATCCTAATAATGGGATTTTCTCGATACATTATTCTCTTTCGGACTTAATAAACATATGTCATATCGAGTTTTGGATTTACATCATTGATTTTTTATATATGGAATCAACTAGCAAATGCATCTCTCATAGACTTATCATGTGAAAAATATCTTTCGAGAAATGGATTTGATGAATCCTTCTTATACCTTTTGAGAAATAGTTTTACGTGCAAGGATTTGATTCACACACATATCTTGATTCTTGTAAAAATGAAGTGTGCTTTAAGATCTTATCAATATTTAACTTCATTCGAGTAAGCTCTTAAATGGCTTTCCTCCTTCATGCAAAAAGATAATAACAAATAAAGAGGAAGAAGCAATGAAAATTATCTCCATGTCATATTTTCCTTAAGATGTTTGGATAACTGGTATCCTATCACTCATTATTGAAAAATGACATAAACCTAGTTAAAATTTGCTAATATCGTTCTCCTTTTTGTTAATGACAAAGAGGGAGAAATATATGAATTGATGCTATGAGTGTCATATATGAATGAGAAATATATGAATTGATGCTATGAGTGCCATATTTGAATTTAATGCTATATAAATTGATGCTATGAATGCCATATTTGAATTTGAATTATGTTAAGGTATCAAAATCTTGCATCAAAATATATAATAAATTGGTGATAGAATTGCTATCATCGTCATATTTGCACTATACCATATTTGCACTATGTTATTGCCGTATTTGAACTATGTTAAGATATCTAGAGCATACATCGTAATTCTGCAAATTGATATGTGATGAAATGCTATGATTGCTAAACACTTGAAATGTTTGTATTATGTTAAGATATCAAGAACTTACATCGCAGTCTTACATGTTGATATCTTACCATATGATGAATTGCTACGATTGCTATATTTCACATTTGAAATGTAAAACCTGCAAATGGATGTCAAGCCTTGACATCATTTTCAGAGAAATACATCATGATAGGAATCATGATGGGAGCATTGACAAGGTTAAACGATCTTAACTTATCAATATGTCTCTTGAATTCAAAAGCTTTGAATTCAAGAATAACTTATCTCAAGTATGGCATATAGATAGGGAGAGTTAAGGTTTACTCCGTTATCAATTGATTATCATCATAAAAAAGGGGGAGATTGTTGAATCTCGAATTTTGATGATGAAGTCAATTGTCATTTGTTATCTAATCCATATATTGAGATAAGTGTGCAGGATTAACTACAAAGGAAGAAAGACATGAAGCAGGAGTTGCGCCGGAGTCAAGACCATGATCACATTGGGGGTTCGAGAGTTCGATGGAAGTCCGGACGGTCGTCGGAGGTTCTACGGGAACAAATTCGAGAAGTCCAGGAGCTTACCAAAGAAGCTCATCGGAACTCACCAAGTGGATCGTCGCAAGTCCAGGAGTTGGCCGGAAGTCCGTCGGAGCATCACCAAAGGTTCGTCAGATGTTCTCCGAAAGTTCGCCAAAAGCTCGCCGGAAGAAGCGATTGACGCACCAGAGTAAGTTGCAGTAAATGTCTTAAGAAATATCATAGTTAGCATGTAGATTAAGTTAGGAATTGGAGGTGATCCCATTAACTTAATCTGGAGGCAATTGGGCCCATGATAGACCTAAATTGGGTCAAATGGATCAACCCATTCGGACCAGAATTCCTGCCAGGCGGTGGCACCTCTAAGGTCGATGGTGGCACCGCCCAGGAGATGGTCTTCTAGGAAAGCTGGGTGGTGCAACCACCCAAGTTAGGCGGTGGCACTACTTGGGCTCAGTCTCCGAGCGAGACTAGACGGTGCAAACGCCCTAGTCAGGTGGTGGCATCGCCCGGGCTCAGTCTCCGAGCGAGACTGGGAGGTGGTACCACCCCTGTCAAGCGGTGGCACCACCTAGAGGCTCAGTCTCCGAGCTGCCAAGCGGTTGTACCGCCCCAATCAAGAGGTAGTACTGCTAGGACCCCGAAAATTCGGGAAAAGATATTTTTGAGCTCCAAATTCAAACCAGTTTAGGACCTATATATACCCCACCCTTTCCTGCATGAAAGGGCACCGAAAATTCAATCTTACTCTGTGATTTTTAGAGCTCAAAAGTGTTGTAAAGGCTAGAAGTTCTCCTCCCTCTTTTCTTCCAAGTTTTCATCTTTTAATAGAGGAGAGAAATTTTGTAAGGGTTGTCTCCTAAGCCCATCAAAGGGAGTGAAACTATAAAAGGGTGGTTGGCCTTCGCCTATTGAAGGAAGGCCTCTAGTGGACGTTGGTGACCTCGTCGTCGGAGGAAGCCGAAAGTGGATACAGGTCACGTTTGACCGAACCACTCTAAAATCTGGTTTACATTTCCTTTGTGCTATTTATCTTAACTGCAAACTGCCTTCCTTACTTTACTTCAAATACATTTCCGTAAGCTTTCAAAGTTATTATCTGCCTAAAACAATTTTTACATCAGAATCGGATTTTAATATACAAACGCAGTTTCAATCGTTGAAAGTTTTCCGCTGCACTAATTCACCCCCCCCCCCCCCCCCCTCTTAGTGCTCTTGATCCTAACACTTCAACCAAAGTTAAAATCCTCCTATTTGGACAATCTGAAGCAATATGCCCAAAAACATGACATTTGAAGTATTTTCGGCCACTTAGGGTAGAGGAATTAGGTGTTTTTTTACTGTCAGCAGATTCTTCACCCTTTTCTTACACCTTCGATATCACCTTGCTTTGGACAGTAGGCTTAGAACTTTCTCCTTTTGTATATCCTTCTTTTGAACCATACCGATAACTCTTTTCAAACATCTATTGTTTTTCAACTTTGAATGCCAGCTTGCTCACATCATTTAAAGACCAATGTAGCTGTAGTTGAACCACTTTAGCAATCTCATATTTCAGACCTCCTAAGTATCTTGCAATGGTTTGCTCTTCCGGTTCCACAAGCTCTCCTTTTAATATTAGATTATCGAATTCTATAGTGTACTCCTCCACACTAAGATCTTTTTGCTTGAATTCATGGATTTTGAGAAATTCTCTTGCCTATAATTGTAAGGTAAATATTTTTTTTCAGCTCCCTTTTTATTTTTTTCCATGTCACGAGTTTACTCTTTCCCTCATGTTCTCTTTGTTTCTTCAAATTTTCCCACCAAAATGATACATTTCGTCTGAGTTTGAGTGCCACAAGTTTGACCTTCTTTTCTTCTGGTGGTTTATAAAAATAAAAAATTCTTTCTACTGTATTAAGCCAATCGATAAAGTCATCAATATTTATTTTACCTTCAAATTCTGAAATCTCCAATCTTGGATTATATTTATTCTGCCACTTGTCTTGGACTCCATGCCTTGAATGAGATCTTCTCGACTCCCTTGGATGAGGAGGTGTATCATCATCATCATAAGTAAATACATGGACATCATTTTTATGCTAGTTGTGTCTACTTCAAAGTTCTTCAATTATTTCATTTTTTCTTGCAGGCTATACAACAATCTTCATAGTTGCAGCCTCAATGATTCAGCATCATCTTCATGGTCACTACATTCATAACTATATCTTTTTCATTCTGCCTTGCCATAATCTATAGACTTTAGCTCTGATACCAAACTGATACCGGGGAGGGTAACTTGCAGAATGGATTTCGAAAGAATACTGATGGAACAGTTTTTCAGATAGAAAATGTCACAGTAGACAAGGAGCGAACTCTTGAAGAAAAGTTGCAGTACAGTTGTATTTGCTAGAATGAGTGTTTTGAATTGAAAAGGCATGAATCGTGATAAAACTTAAATAAGATCGATAAATAGTTCACCACCAAGTTAAAACCACAAAGGGATACAAAAATTCACCACCCCAAGGATTATAAATGAGAATACAGAACAGAAATTAAAAGACTCACCACTCAAGGACGCATCCAAGAGATACAGAGTTTAAGGGGGTTCTCCAAGAGAGCTTCTGCCAAGATATCATCAGTTTCTAAAGTCCTTTCTAAGCCCTAAACACCAAAATAAGTACTAGTGCATGAAACAACCCATCATGCATAGAGAATTTCGAAATTAAGTGTTCACAGCTACAAACCAACTCTTTTAAAAGATATTTTTATCTTACACAAAGAGATTTTGGTATTTTTATCTTACGTAAACCTTACACAAAGAGAAAAAGATATTTTTATCAAATTCAATTTTGCTATTAGCTAAAGATCATGGGCATGATGTTAAAAGCTATACCCACAGGAAATCTTGGCCTATCTGGACTTTAAATTTTATTTGTTGGCCACAATTAAGAGTTATAGTTTACAGCATGTGTAGTCATAACTACCACATGAGTTCTCTACGAGTTACCTAGCTTCGTTTATAACTTGTATAGACAAAGCTATTTATAGAAACTTTACACAAAATTAATTTACTTTTACTTATTAAACAAAAAAAAATTAACTCTTTTAATGCTTTCCTTGGTCATGAAGAAAAGCACCTTGAGACAGCTTTAACTTTGTGTAGGGAATATGCTGATGTGCTTTTATATTTGAGTGGGTTAAGTTAAAAATTATGAGACATCATTGTTAGCTGAAAAAATATCATATTATAATCAAGGTTCATATGATCATATTGTAGTAAATTAGATACTCCCGTATTACTTTGTCACCTATTTTTGCTACTCGGGAGAAGATATTTTCTGCTCCAAGAAATATTTTAGGCTTTTATGATCAGTCTTGATTTGAAAGCGTCGCCTGATCAAGTATGGTCTCCATTTGGTCACCGCAAGCACAATCACGAGCATATCCTTGTCGTAAATAGTCATCTTGAGATAGGAAGGAGAGAATGCCTTACTGGTATAAGCGACGGGTGGCCATCTTGCATTAGTATAGAACTAATTCTGACTTCGGGGGCATCGAATTCAATAACAAAAGTCTTGTTGAAATCGGGTAGCGCTAGTACGGGCATTGTCGTCATTGCAGCTTTAAGTTCATCGAAGGCGATGGTGGCTTTGTCTGACTGTCAAACATGAAATAGAGATAATGTTTTTGATAATAGAAGGAACAATATAACATTCATCTAATGCAATAAAAGCTCCACCAGGCAGATGTAGGGCGACCTCTCCAACAACTATTAAGCAACTTTTGCTCCATTACCCATCTTGAGGTCCATCTCGCCTCTCTCTAGTCTCCTAGGCCTTGCCAGAACCTGCAACGAATCGCATATATGATAAGCACTACCGGTATCCAATACCCATTTGTTATCATAAGAGTTAGACAAATGGAGATTGATCATAAATGTACTTGAAGCTTCATCAAGCTTTTGTTTCGACCTTTCTGCAAGGTACTCTTTGCAGTTCCTCTTCTAGTGCCCATCTTTACCACAGTGGAAGCACTGGCCTTTGTCTTTGCTAGGTCTTTCTTAGCAACCTTTGCTTTACCTGGTTTGCCCTTGGCCTTTCCCTTCTTAAGGGACCTTTCTACTTTCCTTTTCTTTCTGGTCTCACCAGTGTAGAGAACCGGCTTCTCTTTCTTAATAATACTCTCTACCTTTCTCAATATATTGAGGAGCTCTGGAAGAGTCACATCTAGCTTGTTCATATTAAAATTCATTATGAACTATGAAAAGGAATCTGGTAGGGACTGAAGCACAATGTCCACACACAAGTTATCCTCTAGGGCCATTCCTAGACCTATGAGTTTCTCTATCTACTCAATCATCTTTAGGACATGGTTCTAAACCGATGTCCCCTCAGTCATCCTAGCGCGGAAGAGGCTCTTGGATATCTCATATCGCTGAGTCCTTCCCTGTTCCTCAAACAATTTGCGGACATGTAGGAGAATGGATCTGGCATCCATCTTTTCATGTTGTCTTTGTACCTCAAGAGTCATAGAGCCCAACATATAGCACTGAGCAAGAGTGGAGTCATCAATGTACTTCACGTAGTGAACGATCTCATCCTTGCTTGCCCCTTCTTCAGGTGTAGGTTGTTGAATCTCGTATTTTGATGATGAAACCAATTGATAATTGTGTTTATGTTTTAATCTGCATTTTGAGTAACGTAGGATGCTTCGATCAGGATGAGATAATTAAAGCAGGAAAAATCATATTGTGCTAGAGTAACATGTCAAAAGATTGCACGTAGGGCCGGTGGATCGGTCGACGTATAGACAGAAGGCCTTCGGGCCATGGACTCGGGCATTGGGCCAAGAAGAGCGGGTATTGTGCCAAGGATATCGAAGTTGAGGAGTCAACTGGCCGATTGGGCAATAGGCCGTAGGAGAGGATGATGCGTCGAATAATCGGATGAAGCGTCGAGGGACCAATGACATGCCGGACAACTTGGTTAATTGCTTAGGATTAATTATCTCGATCGAAGTTTTGTTTTACCTATGCAGGATTAACTACGATGAAAGAAAGACATGCAGTAGGAGTTGCGCCGGAGTCAAGACTATGATCACGTTGGGCGTTCGAGAGTTTGACGGAAGTCCGAACGGTCGTCGAAGGTTCTGCGGGAACAAATCCGAGAAGTCCAGGAGCTTGCCAAAGAAGCTCGTCGGAACTCGCCAAGTGGATCGTCGCAAGTCCAGAAGTCCGCCGGAGCATCGCCGAAGGTTTGTCGGATGTTCGTCGGAAGTTCGCCAGAAGCTCACCGGAAGAAGCGATTGACGCACTGGAGCAAGTTGTAGTAAAAGTCTTAAGAAATATCGTAGTTAGCATGTAGATTAAGTTAGAAATGGGAGGTGATCCCATTAACTTAATCTGGGGGCAATTGGGCCCTTGATAGACCCAAATTGGGCCGAATGGATCAACCCATTCGGACTAGAATTCCTGCCAAGCGGTGGCACCGCTTGGGTCGGTCGTGACAACGCCCAAGAGATGGTCTCCCTAAAAAGTTGGGCGATGCTACCGCCCTAGTCAAGCAGTGGCACCGCCTGGGCTTAGTCTCCGAGTGAGACTAGGCGGTGCAACCGCCCCAATCAAGCGATGGCACCGCCTGGGCTCAGTCTCCGAGCGAGACTGGGTGGTGCAACCGCCCCTGTCAGGTAGTGGCATCGCCCAGAGGCTCAATCTTCGAGCTGCCAGGCGGTTGTACCGCCCTAGTCAGGAGGTAGTACCGTCAGGACCCCGGAAATCTGAGAAAAGATACTTTTGGGCTCCAAATTCAAACCAGTTTGGGGCCTACATAAACCCCACCCTTGCCTGAATGAAATGGCAATGAAAGGCACTGAAAGCCAATCTTACTTTGTGATTTTTAGAGCTCAAAAGTGTTGTAAAGGCTAGAAGTTCTCCTCCCTCTTTTCTTCCAAGTTTTGATCTTTCAAGAGAGGAGAGAAAACTTTGTAAGGGTTGTCTCCTAAGCCCGTCAAAAGGAGTGAAACTGTAAAAGGTTGGTTGGCCTTCACCTATTGAAGGAAGGCCTCTAGTGGACGTCGGTAACCTTGTCGGTGGAGGAAGCCAAATGTGGATGTAGGTCAAGATTGACCGAACCACTCTAAATCTCGGTTTGCATTTACTTTGACCATCTTATCTTTACTGCAAACCTCCTCAGTAGCTTATTGCCTTCTGCTCATTTACGAACATGTTTCATAGTTAAGTATTTTCCGAATCGGTGTTAAGACAGAAATCAGTTTTATCGTACGAACATCATATTTTAGTTTGCGCTTACATTCTGATTTCCATCATAACTGCAAACTGCCTTTATATCTTTGCTTTAACTGCATCTTGCTTGATCATAAGTTAAAGTGATTTATGAATCGGCTTTTATACCGAAATCACTTTTATCATACGAATGTCGTATTCTAGTTTGCTATTAAATTTTGTTGTCTATCTTAAACTGCAAACTGCCTCTATATATTTGCTTTAATTGCATCTCGCTTGATCACAAGTTAAAGTGATTTACAAATCGGCTTTCTTACCAAAATCGCTTTTATCGTACGAATGCAATTTTAATCATCGAAAGTTTTCTACTGCACTAATTCACCCCCCCCCCCCCCCACCCCCATCTTAGTGCTCTTGATCTTAACAATTGGTATCAGAGCGAGGTTAACTCTTAAATGGATTAAAACCCAAGAGAGATGGCACACGCCGGAAACCAAGAGGGCCACTCTATTATACGCCCACCCATGTTAAATGGGATGGACTACACCTATTGGAAGGCCCAAATGAGGATCTTCCTTATTTCAATGGATTTTGAACTTTAGAATATTGTCGAAAATGGATTTTCGAAGTCTTCTCTTCCAATGATCGATTAGAATGAATTGGAGAAGAAGACTTTCGCTCTTAATGTAAAGGCTATGAATGCCTTATTTTGTGCGCTTGATAAAAATGAGTTCAATCGTGTTTCAGTTCGTGAAACCACGTTTGATATTTGGCATACACTCGAAGTGACTAACGAAAGCACAAGTAGAGTGAAAGAGTCAAAAATCAATCTTTTGATACATTCTTTTGAACTTTTCTGAATGAAACCGAGCGAGACTATTGATGACATGTACACCCGTTTCACGCATGTCGTCAATGGTCTAAAAGGGACTCGGCAAAAGTTTTTCGAATTTTGAGCTCATAAATAAGATTCTAAGATCCCTTCCTAATAGTTGGGACCCTAAAGTCACTGCTATTCAAGAGGCTAAAGATTTAAACAACTTCCCTCTTGAAGAACTAATTGGGTCATTAATGACCTATGAAATGACTTGCAAGGCTCATTAAGAGCAAGAAGACATCCTTCAAAAGAACAGGAAGGATATGGCACATAGAACATTTGAAGACCACTCGAGCATAAGCTCAAGTGATGGTGAACTTAAACTACAAATGAAACAAAAATTAAAAAGCAAAAAGAATGGAACTACTTGCTTTGATCGCAAGAAGAAGAACAAAAATTAGGATGAATCGAGCTCCTCCGAAGACGAGGAGAAAATCAAGAAAGGCGAGGTGGCAAACTACGCCTTAACCGCTTTCAATGATGAGGTAATCGAAATCCCCCTAATATATTTTAAAATTACATGATGCTTTCCATGATGTCTTTTTTTTTCAGTTAGTTTAGAAATTTTTTTTAAATTGCATGTTTAAAAATGAAAATGCAAAAAATTATGATCATGCTTGTAATTTTGAAAATAATCATGAAAATTATATGTTTATGATAAACAAAATGATTTTGATTGAAAATATGATATCATGTTTAATGCTGATGCATGTTTTGATTTGACATAAATGAAATAGGCATGCTTATATGAAATAGTGTAAGTTTCATGCTTGACGATTGTATACTTAAGGATGCATAAAGGTGTATTAAAAATATTAAAATTTTGATACCATGATTTGATGATTTTATGCATGAGATTTTAAAGTTATACATGATGATTTTTGTGGTTTATTGATCTTGATGGTTTTTATGACGGAGTTTATTTTTCGATCCTAAATGATTGATGATATATATTCTTTTTGGCACAAAAAGGACAAAGGCTTGCTTGTATAAAACAACTAAATAGAGCATTTTTCTTAAAAATTCTTTTTCTCTATCTTATTGACTTTGATGAATCTATTTTACCATCTTTTTATGAATCTCCTGAAAATGATTTTGATTTGATGATTTGAATTTGAATGGACTTTGTCTTGATTTTTTTTGAAATTTAAAACTTGAGATTTACTCTATAAAAATCGAGATCTTTTATCCTCAATGTTTCTTTTAGCCTTCTACCATCCAAATGAATCATGATTGGTATCATTGATATATTTCTTCTTTTTTTTATAAGTAAAAGTAAATTGATTTTGTGTAAAGTTTCTACAAATAGCTTTGACTATACAAGTTATAGACGAAGCTAGGTAACTCATAGAGTACTCATGCGGTAGTTATGACTATACATGCTGTAGACTATAACTCTTAACTGTGGCCAACAAATAAAATTTAAAGTCCAGATATGCCAAGTTTTCCTGTGGGTATATGTTAGAACCCTTGCAGGTTCTAAACTTGGGGTTGATCTCTTTAGGGGATCAGCCTCCTTGGAACTCTATAGGGGTTCCTCCCTCCAAGTTGCTGCTCAAAGGATGCAGAAAAGATTCATCTATTGCTTAAGAAAAGAGAAGGAATACATGGCTATTTATAGGGCTTCTAAACTCTAACTCATAATAGGACTCCTACTTAAGACTCTTACTTCTAACCAACTCCTAATAGGACTCCTACTCAAGACTCTTATTCCCTTACAACTCCTAATTCTTCTCTAAGAAAAAATCTCCTACATGAATGCCCCTCTCAATTAGGACTCTCCTAGCTAGAGTCCTAACAGAATGTCTCTCTCAATTAGGGCTCTCCTAGTTAGAGTCCTAACAATTTTACATGAATGTCCCTCTCAATTAGGACTCTCCAAGCTAGAGTCCTAACAGACCCGCCCTCTTCAAATCAGCCTTGTCCTCAAGGCTGATGATTCATGAATTCTGAGAATTTGATCTTCAAGTCGTCATAGTTCTCCCAAGTGGCATCTTCTATTGGTAGGTTCGCCCAATGTATTATCACTTCATTAGTGGGTCATCGTCGTCGAGTCCCGATCCGTCGATCAATAATGGCACTTGGCTGGGTCTGGAGTTCTCTTTGGGTAGTCATATTTGGTGGGTGGCTTTAGGCTGTCTCCAAGCACCTATTTAAAACTTTCGTCTGGCTGTTGGTTTGTGGGCGATATGTCATACTCCTTTTCAATTTAGTACCCTTCATATGGAATAACTTTGTCCAAAATCTGCTATTGAAGATGCAAGTAGAATTTGTCACAAGCACAATGCGTCCCTTATAGCATAATTCTTTTGAGTCCCGATTGTAATGAGCCACGGAGCTTGGTGCTTCCTCTAATTTTTTTTGTATCTTACTGGTCTCTGAATCTTCCTTCCATTCCATCTTAATATCCTCAAGGAAGTCGCTGGTTGGAAGTAAAATGACCAAAAATTCAACTTGCTCAGGTAGCTGCGAAAGCGCATCTGCAACAACATTCTCTTTCCACCTTTTGTAAGTTATTTCATAATCAAATCCAAGAAGTTTTGTTACCCACTTTTGCTGCTCGGGGGAAGATATCTTCTGCTCCAAGAGATATTTTATGCTTTTATGGTCGGTCTTGATTTGAAAGTATCGCCTGATCAAGTACGATCTCCACCTCGTTGCTGCGTGCACAATGGGGAGCATCTCCTTATCATATGTTAACATGTTTTGATAGGGGGGAGACAATGTCTTGCTAATGTATGTGAGTGGTCGATCATCTTGCATGAGAACGTCTCCCATTCTGTCTCCAGATGCATCGGCCTTAATGATGAAGGGTCGGTTGAAATCTGGTAGCGCTATCACTGGCGTCGTCGTTATGGCTGCCTTAAGTTTGTCGAAGGCAGTGGAGGCTCTGTCCGACCATTGGAAGACATCTTTTTCCAGTAAGGAAGTAAGTGGTGCACTGATCTTTCATAGATTTTCACGAACTTACGGTAGTAGCCTGTTAAACCCAAAAAGCCATGTAGCAATTTTATGTTCCTCGGGGTAGGCCAGTTTTGCATTGCTTCAATTTTGAAGGGGTCCACCGTCACACCTTCCTCTGATATGATATGCCCAAGATATTTCACCTTTTGTTGAAGAAAGTAAAAATTCGTAGTGGCCGTTGTGTGTTCGAAAGGCGGTTTTCGGTATGACTTCTTCATACACTCGTATTTGATAATACCCGGATCGAAGGTCCAACTTTGTGAAGATTTATGCTCCCTTTCATCTAGCAATTCATCTGCTATTGGAATAAGGTATTTGTTCTTAATGATTATGCCATTGAGAGCTCGGTAATCAACGCATATTCACCATGTTCCGTCCTTCTTGTGTACAAGTAGCACCGGTGAAAAGTCGAGGTTGCAACTTGGCCGAATAACTCATGTTTCAAGCATCTCTTTTAAAATCCTTTCTATTTCATCATTCTGGAGATGTGGATACCAATATGGTTGAGTATTTGCTGGAGATTTGACTGAAAAAATCATTATACAATGATCATGCCGACGAGTAAGAGGTAGGTTGTGCGGCTCGTCAAATATATCTGAAAATTCAGCAAGCAAAGGAAATAGGTTTGGAACTTCAAATTCTATTGGCTCTCCTTTAATTTGCTACTCAAGTTATACCAAAAAGCCCCTGCATGCTTTATGCAAAACCTTCTCCATTTGTTGTGTGCAAATCATCGTTACGTCGCCCTCACGTTTCCCATGCAGTATCACCTGTTTCTCCTTACTGTAAAATTTTATAAATAGTTGCATAAAATTTCAAGAAATATCACCTAATGTCATCAACCATTTAATTCTGAGTATGGCCTCATGATTATCAAGAGGGAGGAGGAAGAAATATGCAATTATCTCTTGGTCCTATAGCAACAGTTTCACCTGCGGGCACCTATGATCACACTTCAAAATCCGTCCGTTGGCGACCTTAACGACAAACCTACTGCAATTCTCAATAGGTAATTTCATATGGACAGTAACCTTACTGTTTAGGAAGTTATTAGTGCTGCCCGTGTCAATGAGAACAATGATCGGTTGTTGCTTGAGAAGGCCTCCAACTTTCATCGTTTGCGGGTTTGAGTAGCCAGCTATTGTATATACCGTAACTTCAGTCGGTTGTGGCTCTTCTTCTGCATCTTTTTCTTCATGTTCAAGGCTCTCTTCGGAATGTTCAATGACCTCTTCTTCTATCGGTTCAATCATAAGAAGTTCTCCTTTACTACAGCGATGCTCACGGTTCGTCACAATGCCAACATAACCCCTTCGCATATCACTCCCGAAGCCCTTCTCTTGTTAACCTCTTTGGTGTAGGGACTTGGTCAATAGTAGGGGGGGCTGAGGGCTTCAATATTACTGGTTGAGGAGAGACCCTAGTCCTCCGAGCTTCATGGTTCAATTGCCCCTCTTGATGTCGTGCGAAAGAGATGACTATCATAAGCGTATACGGTTGTCGCACTTTAACTTCTCATCGGATCTCCGGCTTCAAGCCCTCAATGAAGGTCTTCAATAGCTATTTTTGAGACCAATCATGAGTTAGATTAGATAACCTTTCAAACCTAGTTTGGTACTCCTGAATGGTGGAAGTTTATCGGATCTTTGCTAGTTGTCCATCAATATTCTCGTAATCGGTTGTTCTGAAGCGGATCAGCAGTCCTTCTTTGAATTGTTGCTATGAAAGGACTCCATAAGTATGTTCAAACCAGTCAAACCACTGCATAGCATCCCCTTCAAGATGTATAGCTACAATTTTCACCATAGATGCATCCGCGGTTTTGTGGTACTGAAAATATCGCTCCGCGCGCGAGATCCAACCAATCAGGTCTCCTTCTTCTAATCTAGGGAAGTCCACTCTCATGCATAGATAGTTGGGTTCAGTCATAGAGCCTCCCCTCCCTTGGAACTCATCTCTTCGAGCCTGGTGCGATTGGGCAAAGCTCTCTCCGTGATATGATTTTTTCGGGCTTAGTGGTCGGCCCAATCTGAGTTCGGTAAAGAGCGTCCGAATCTTATCCTCCATTCGCGCCTCCAAGGCTTCGAATTTAGCATTGATTGCCTCCTTAGATGCCATAGTATATGCCTCCAAATCTATGATGTTAAGATCTCTCTTTTGTTGGTAGGTTAAAGACATTTATAGTTGAGAGAAGTGATGGTCGAAAGGATTGGTGGATCGATGGATGTAGGCTATGATTTAGGCTTATTTTGTGGCTGTTTTGGGTGCAGTTTGAGGGTGTGGTTTAGTGGAGTTTTAGGGATATGGATGAATGTTTTGGATCTATGGTAGATGGTAGCAAAGGTTTAATAGAAATTAGTGGAAGTTGCAGCAAGTATGTGCTGTCTTGGAAGAGTAGAATTGTCATCGAAGAAACAACGGTTTCTCAACGTAATTTCCACCAAACACTTGAGAGAATTGAGGAGGGAATTGATAGCAAAATCACAGTTTATATAACAATAAGTATATCTAATTTAATCAAGAAAATTTCAGCAGTATAACAGTAAGGAAATTGGTGCAAGTTGCGATTGTAGAATTCTCGTCGAAAAATTTCAGCGGGTTACGACGAAAATTTGCAGCAACATAAAATCATTTTTAGAGATGTATTTCTTAATATATCAATCTTAGATGGAAGCCAAGATGATCTATGAAGTATATAAGAAATTTCATTCAAAAAAGATTGCAAATAGAGGGGTTAAGGCAACAATATATGGCTGAAATTTTCTGCAGCACAGATTTTTAGGTATAGCAGATTAGACGTAAAAGATCAGTGGTTTATATTGAGAATTTTTTGATGAAACCAAAGGAAAATCCACTGTTAGGAAGTGTCAAAGCTATCATAAAAATTTCGTAGAGATTTGGATAGAAACAATATAGTATCAAGATCAAACAAACAGTGCTATGCGGTTGAAATTTTACAGTGCAGATTTTCAAGTATAGCATATTTGCCATAAAAGATCAATAGTTTATATTGAGAATTTTTCGAAAAAACCAAAGAAAAATCTGCTGTTAGGAAGTGTCAAAGATGTCATAAAAATTTTATAGAAATTTGGATAGAAAAAGCATAGTAGCAAGATCAAACAGATGGTACTATATGGTTGGAATTATGCAATGTATCTTTCGCCGTAGAGATGAAAACTTTGTGACGAAAGGTTTATGCAGCAATATAGGAACAGTTTTTTTTTTTGGATTTTCAAATAAGGATAACTAAATTGCAGCAGCAGTAAGGTAGGAAACCAGAACCTGTAGCAATTAACGGGGAGATCAAAGGATGATCCGCGGTGGCGGAGATGATGGCAGAATTCGGCGACGATCTTTTAAGCATTTGTGGGAATTGCTTTGGGCGGTTGTGGAGGGCTGATGGATGGCAGTGGACGGGCAGCGAGATGCCAAGAACGCTGCTCTAATACTACGTGTTAGAACCCTTGTAGGTTCTAAACTTGGGGTTGATTTCTTTAGGGGATCGGCCTCCTTGGAACTCAATAGTGGTTCCTCCCTCCAAGTTGCTGCTCAAAGGCTGCAGAAAAGATTCATGTATTGCTTAAGAAAAAAGAAGAAATACATGGCTATTTATAGGGCTTCTAAACCCTAACTCCTAATAGGACTCCTACTTAAGACTCTTACTTCTAACCAACTCCTAATAGGACTCCTACTCAAGATTCCTATTCCCTTACAACTCCTAATTCTTCTCTAAGAAAAAACCTCCTACATGAATGCCCCTCTCAATTAGGACTCTCCTAGCTAGAGTCCTAATAGAATGTCCCTCTCAATTAGGACTCTCCTAGCTAGAGTCCTAACAGTTTTACATGAATGTCCCTCTCAATTAAGACTCTCCAAGCTAGAGTCCAAACAGTATAGCTTTTAACATCATGCCCAAGATCTTTAGCTAATAGCAAAATTAAATTTGATAAAAATATCTTTTTCTCTTTGTGTAAGGTGCTCCATTTTGATATCGTTCTCCATACATGATCTTGAGTCTCTAATAATCTCTGTCACGAGCTGAGCATTGTTTGTGTGTTGACACTCAAAGATTCTGCTACATCTTTCCTTCCACATCCACCAAATAGCGCATCTGAATATAACCTTTGTCAATTGTGTAAGAGGCCCTTTTCTTGAAAAACATTGCATGAGGTCACCTAATTCTTGATGCAAGTTAGGTTGTGGCATTCTATTGAGATCGAATCGCTGGAGAATCTCCTTCCATATCCATTTAGTATAGTCATAAGCAAAATAGAGATGGTCAACAGTTTCTTCTTGTTTCATACAAATGGAGCATCGGATAACATGATGGATATCTCTTCTTTTCATATTGTCTATTGTAAGTAGTTTATTCAGAAGGGCCTGCCATGTACATAAGGAATGCCTCTCTGATCCCGGTCGATCCCATGTCTAACTGCTTTGGAGTCATTTGTTATTTCTTTGCCTAATTTGATTCTATGCGGATGTGGCACTAAATTTGCCATTATCATGAAGCCAAATACGTACATCTGAAGGGTTGTTCCTGATTGGAATAGTTGTGATAGTCGGCCAAAGTGATAACATTTCAGGAGAAATAAGAGTAGGGAGACACCAGGTACCATTAGCAATGAACTCGAAAACCTTCCAATCTTTGGGAGCCCCAAGGTCTTTTCGTATTCTGTCACCATATAATTGAAATATACTTTTCCCATTCACCCAAGGATCGTACCACATATTAGTATTAGTTCCAGTAGAGATTACATAAAAAATGTGTTTGATTAGCCAATTCCTTGTCATTAAAATTCCTTTCCAAGCTGCAGAGTGGTATGTTCTTGTTGAAATTTTCCAAATCGATTCCTTTGAAAGATACCTAACAGAAGCCTATTGTGACCATAAGGAACATTTATTTTGCAAAAGGTCCCACAATTACTTTACCAAACATGCTTTATTCTAATCTCTAGTATTTCTCAAGTTCAGCCCCCCTTCATTTTTCGGTTTGCAGATGCTGTCCCAATTTACCATATGCATTGTCTTATCATTTGTGTCATTCCAGAAGATGTTTATTAATAACCGTTTAATATCTTGGAGAAGTCCAATAGGTAGAAGAAATGCATTAGACCAATATATAGAGTAAGAGTACAACACCGAACGGATGAGTTCAAGTCATCTTGCTTTTGTAAGAAGCCTATTTTTCTAGGAGGAAATTCTATTCTTTATTTTTTGCAGGATAGGCTGATTGTTGGTTTTGTGAATGCTAGTGGATATGAGTGGGAGACCAAGATATGTAACTAGCAGATTTCCCTCACTAACCCCTAGGGTATGTGCAATAACATCTTTGTCCTCAATGCAAGGGCTCATGTAGACTTTACTTTTCGCATGATTTAACTGAAGGCCAGAAACTATACCAAAATCATTAAGAATAGTAGCCAGGTTTCTTACTAAAGTTAAATCATTCTGAAGAAAGATAAAAAGATCATCTGCAAAGATTATATGTGATATATGAATATGGCCAGGATGGGGTACCTTAATACTTCCATCAGAGACCGCATATTCCAACATATAGCTAAGTCCTTCCATTGCAAAAGTAAAGAGATAAGGAGAGAGATCGCCTTCTCGGATGCCACTATTGCTCCCAAAAAAACCAATAGGTGAGCCGTTGAAGAGTATTGAAAACTTTGGAGTTTCTAAGCAACATTGAATCCAATTAACCCATTGCTAAGGTAAGTTCCTACCGTAGAGCATCTTATAGATAAAGTTCCTATTAATTGAGTCAAAGGCTTTTCATAGATCAGCTTTAAAACAGATTTTTGTCCCTTTTTCTTTTGAGTGCAGATCCTTGACCAAGTCATTAGCAAGCATAATATTATGATGTATACTTCTCCCTTTGATGAAAGCAGCCTGATTTGGACTAATTATCTTATGTATTACCTTTTGCAATCTATCTGCTAATAGTTTGGAGATGATCTTGTAAATAAAGTTGCATAAAGATATGGGTCGATAGTTCTTTAGTGAATCAGCCCCTGCATTCTTGGGAATTAAAGAAATAAAAGTGCAATTCATCTCTCTAAGAATATGCCCTGAAGAGAAAAAGTGTCGGCAAGCTTTAATCACATCATTACCAATAATAGACCATGTAATTTGGTAAAATTCAGCAAGAAATCCATCTGGACCAGGGCTTTTGTGCTTTGGTGACTTAAAGACAACTCTTACTATTTCCTCATCTGTAATTGGGGCATTGAACATAGAAATGACACTCTAATCAAGCTTTCTAGTTGGCTCCACATGAATATTATTAGGTTGCCCCTCTTGGTTGAGTAAGGAATAAAAAAATTGCTCAGTGTATGCTTTAACCTCATCTAAATTCTCAATAAGATTTTTATCTTTGTCTTTGCATTTCCTGATGCGATTAACGGCTCTTCGAGTAGCAATAGAAGCATAAAAAAACTTAGTATTGGAATCCCCTAAAGTAAGCCAATGCTGTTGAGACTTCTGTTTTGCAAAACTTTCCTCGAGCTTTAAGGCTTGCATGAAGTTATTTCTAGCTTTTGTCTCTTTGTCGATAAGATTCTCATCATGGAGCTGAAGTTGCAACTCATGTTGCATTGCTATTAGTTCCTTTTTGCAAAATTGAACTCGAGTGGTAATATTGCCAAAGGAATTTGTATTCCACTCCTTAAGTGCTGCTTTGCAGGCTTTGAGTTTTTGACATAAGATGTAAGGGGGGGATCCATACACATTAACATTCCAAGCTAATCTGATAACATCAAGGAACTGAGGATGAGTACTCCACATGTTAAAGAATCTAAACGGTTTCTTGCCTTTTGGTGTTGCTTTATCTGCGTGTATGCACATTAAAGAATGATCAGAAAACAATGGAGCATCATACTCAGGAAGTGAATTAGGGTAAACTATTAATCATTCTTGATTAATCAGACATCTATCAAGTCGAGCCAATATTTTTCTATTAGAAGCACCTTGATTCCTCTAGGAGAGCCAATTACCCACAGATTTTATATCAGTCAATGCAGCAGTATCTATGTAATCATTAAAACTCTGAAGCTAACTTTCTGAAAGCTATCTTCCCCCCACTTTTTCATTTGTGTACCGAACAGTATTAAAGTCACCAAGAACAATCCAAGGTACATTAAGACAGCCATCTGCAATGTTAGTTAGATCAGACCATAGTGTATTTCTTTCTTACATACTATTTGAAGCATATATACCAGTAAAATTGAATTGACAGCCATTCTTTTTGTCCTCTACCTTAAGATGGATGAATTGATCAATAGCAGAAATAAACCAAGCATTAATAGAGTTAGGATGTCATAAGACCCATATTCTACCAAAAGTTTCATTTGAGTCATTGGTAAACAGTTCTGCGTCCGGCCATATTAAATTCTTTTGAGCTTGAACGCGCGATTGTTTAATTTTTATTTCCACTAGAATAACAATATCACATGTGGTAGACTTGATTATTCTGTTGAGCTCCCGACATTTCTCAGGCTTATTAAGTCCACGAACATTCCAGCATGTTATCTTCATTAGTAATAAACAAATGAAAAAGGTGGTAAGGTATTCATCCTACGACTTTGGATGGACTGTACCATCCTTTTTCTTATCCTTTGGTTTTGTATTTTCCTCCCGCACAATATCCTTACCTTTTATGGCTTTATTCCTATATTTATCCACTTCATCTACAGCTTGCAGATGTTTAAACTTTAAAATACCTTGAATCATGTGGTCTTGATTGGCAGGGTTTGTTGAAGCATGATAAGATTGTTGTGGCACAATATCCTGGTTAGTACTTGTTGGAGCAGCCTAGCTAGAGAGGTTTGTTGGGGCATGAGTTTGTTGAGATAAAATATCCTTGTTGGTGATGTTTGTTGCGGCCTGAGTTTGTTGAGGAAGAATATCCTTGCTAGCGAGATTTGTTTGGGCCTGAGTTCATTGAGCTATTGTGGACGGATCCGATGATATTGGAAGAGATGAAGTTCCTGACTTATGCTTCTCCTGTCCACTAGTACCATGGGAAACTTCTGTTGTGGAAGGCTCAGACAATATAGGTAGAGGTAAAGCTTTAGATTTGTCCTTCTGTCTGCGGTGCTGTCCTTGCGAGTCGGAATGCTCAATAGTCTTCGCCACCATCAGTGATACTACCATTAGAGAAGACTCACTTTGTTGCTGAGGTGCTTGACGTGGTCGATAGACCTTTGTGATTAGTTTTGGAGTTTGCTGACAAGCTCCATTTGCATGACCAAAAGATAAGCAATGCTGACATCGTTGTGACTTCCAGGAATATGAGATATGTACCTTCCGAGTGTTCCCGTCAAGATCACGATAGAAAACCTCATTAGGAAGATCTTCGTCGGAAGAAACCAGTACACATGCTCGTGCAAATGCTAATCTCGTTTGAGCTGCTGTTGCTTTGTCGATGTAGAGTGGCTGTCCCAGAGTGCTGCATAACTTTGCAATAAAACGTCGACTCTAAATATGTAGAGGAAGACCATGAAAGGATACCCATAATAGAATAGATTGTAGGCTATCTAACACCAAATGGACATCAGGAGACCAGCGTCGTAGAATCATTGGATGGCCGCGAATAGTCCAGAATCCTTCGAGGACCCGTTGCAAATCTTCTTCAGAGTATAGCTTGAAACAAAGAATCCGTTCTCCAGCATATGAAGATTAAATGACGATATTCCCCATCGAGTTTTGATAAATGAGGATAATGGGAAATAAGATGTTTTGAGACCTATCACATAGCCAATAATCGCCATAGACCATGTCTCAATAAGCTCTGCTGAATCAGTAGTCTCGTATATAGCAATCTTCTTATCAGCCTGAACTTCTGGAGCAAAGAATTCCAAGCTTAGATCCGGACTTCCAACCAGAGCCTTGAAGAGGCTAGTCCAAGGCCGAGGGTCACTAGAAATGAGAGCAGGCTGCCACGATCTAGAGCACGACCTGCTTCGATGCTGCTTCGTCGAAGGAGTTTCTCTCTGGAGAGGATATGGTGGGGGAGCAACTTGAGGGGTAACGGTAGGGAGTCTTGCCATCGTATCAACCCTCCTGCCACTGTCGCCAGCCCTAGGGGTCGTCGCTGCCATGTTTGATCCCTCTTCTGGTCGCCGCTACAGAATCGTCGCCATAGGGAAAAGCCACCGCTGTAGTATATCAGATCACCACTATAGTATTGTCGCCCTAGGGAGATCTGGTGGCTGTTACAGTATTGTCGCCCTTGGGGAGAAGCCGATGCTGCAGGAGATCCGATCACCACTATTGTAGCATCGCCCTAGGGAGATCAGATCGCTACTACAGTAGCGTCGCCCGTGGGAGAAAGCCAACGCTGCAGGAGTCAGATCGCCCTAGGGAGATCTGATAGTCACTACAGTCCCGTCACCCTTGGGAAACAGCCGACGCTGAAGAAATCAGATCACCGCTACAGTACCGTCGCCCTAAGGTTATCTGATCGTCGCTACAATGTCGTCACCCGTCGCCCGTGGGAGAAAGCCGACGCTGCAGGAGTCAAGTCACCCTAGATCTGGCCGTCGTTACTGTGTTGTCGCCGTTGTAGTACCGTCGCCCTAGATCTAGTCGCCGCTCTTATCGTGTACTAAAGAGAAATTTTTCCTAAATGAATCATGATTTTTCGGAACCATAATTATTTTTTTATGATCCATAATGATTTGAGAAATTTTATATGCTTAAGTTAATATCTTGTTCTTATACAAGATTGAATGAATTTTATCTATATCATGATCTCCTAATAATTCCTTTCATTTTTTATTTAAAGAGGAGATGTGTCAAAATGAATCATGTCTTTTGGTATTCAAGTGATTTTATCTTTCATGACATGATGTGATTGTATTTATGGCTTGTATGCCTTGAAATGATTAAAATATTTTACACTATTTTGTTCTTCCCTTCTTCTTTCTTGTTTACAATGATAAAATTGTTAGGATCGGAGCGGCACTAAGAGGGGGGGTGAATTAGTGCAGCGGATTAAAACTTCGATTTTAATAAAATCTTTCGTACGTTAAGAACGAAACTTGAGAAATTTAACTTGAAGGCGTATTCTTAAAGTTGCGCAGCAAGAGTAATAAGGAACTAAAGCAGTAAGAAGATTTGCAGTAATGTAAATGACAATAATAAAAAGCAAACCAGAGATTACGCCGATTTTTAGAGTGGTTCGGTCAAATGACCTACTCCACTTGCGAGGCCCCTCTTCGATGAGGCTCCCACCTTCCACTAGCAAGTCTCTTGAAATGGAAGGGTAAACACCCCTCTTACAACCTTTTACAAGCAGCTCAACCTCTTACAAATTTTCAATAAGAAAGAAGGAGGAGAACTCTCTAGCAAATTGAAAACAAGACTTGCTAAGACTTTCTAAGACTTTTCTCTCAATCAAAATGCTTCTCAAAAGTTGTAACCTCAGCTGAGATTTGAGGGGTATTTATAGGCCTCAAGAGGATTCAAATTTTGGGCTCCAAAATTTGAATTCTCTTAGGGTTCCCGGTGCTGGCGGTTCCACCGCCCAGCCAGGCGGTGCCACCGCCCAGCGCTCGGGTGCTGGACGGTGCAACCGCCCAGCCAAGGAGGTGTCACCGCCAAGCCAGGCGGTTCCACCGCCTGGCTTTCCGATTCATTGGTTTGGCTTATTTTTCGCCCAAACCAAATTTGACTTTGGGCCCAGTTGGCCCCTAACCAGGATATAGGATTATCTCTTAATCCTAATCCTAATTACAGGTGAACTACATGAAAAAAACATCCTAAGCAAGTTTTTTAACCGCGAACGTCGAGTCTTGTTCCGGCGAGCTTTCCGACGAACTTCTTCCGACGGACTCCCTGCAAGCTCCCAATCTTTGTGATGACTTTAACGAGTAGCCGAGCCTTCTTGGTGATCTCCGCGAGCCTCCGACGATTTCTTCGGCGAACTTCCGACACATTCCCGATTTCTTCTCGGACGGTTCTGGCAGCATCTCCGATGATTCTTCGGTCTCTTAAACGTCCATCGAGCTCGACTCCGGTATCCTTGCTTTATGTTTTCTGATTATTGTAGTTAATCCTGCACACTTAACTCAATAATATGGATTAGATCAATTAACCCACCAATTGATTATATCATCAAAATCCGAGATTCAACAATCTCCCCCTTTTTGATGATGACAATCAATTGATGACGGAGTTAAACATAACTCCCCCTATCTATATGCCATATTATGAGAAAAAGAAAAAACACTTGAATTCCATCCCATTGGATTCAATCATAACCCGATAAGTTCTAATCGTGGAACTTTATCGTTATCCTCATTAAACAATAGTGAGTACGAAACTTCGATGAAAATCATAAGTTAAATGATACGGGACGAGTTTTGCTACGATAGAAGATAAAGATTTTCAATATAAATTTCATGATATCAATCTTGTGATATTTTCAAGGATTTGCAAGTCATATAAGACATTCATATCACAAATTCATATTAGCCATGCTATCGTTCTAGTGTAAGTCATCACTTCTCCCCCTTTGTCATCAACAAAAAGAGACAAGCCAGCTAATTGATGATCATAGAAAAAGGTTTAGCATTTATCAAAGTTCTTCATTCAAATTTTCCAGAAATAGTTTGTCCAAAAGACATCATCATCTATGCAGATTAAGACAGTAGTTATCTAAAGGAAAGATCAGTTATCGTACAATCGATGACAAACATGAACTTGTTTTTTAACAGCAAACAGGACAGAATAAAAAGATACATCAATTTAATCCTTAGGAGGTAATCCACAGTGCTGATACATGATATCTATTTTTTCATTCATCTGTCGTAGTGTCTTCAAAATTTCAACTTGTTGATTCTGAATTTGTTTTTGCTGTGATTTGATCTGAGATAGCTCCGCCATAATGATATCTTCAGAGGAGGAAACAGGAGCTGAAGGTGCTGCTCCAAAGGGACTAGGAGGAGGAGATTCATTTTGTTAGGATCGGAGCGGCACTAAGAGGGGGGGGTGAATTAGTGCAGCGGTAAAGTACGATAAACTTTTGACGATTTAAACACCTTCGAAAACTTCGTACGATAAAAGCAACGTTTCGTTTGAAACCGTTTTGATTGCGTTTTAACTTAAAGGCATACGTAAGAAGGAGACAAAGAAGTAGAGCATCAAAGTGAAGATGGTTTGCAGTAAGGTAATAGCAGGAAGTAAATGCAAACCAGGGAAGACGGTAGTTTATAGTGGTTCGGTCAATCGTGACCTACATCCACTCCTCCGATTCCTCTTCCGTCGAGGCCACCGGCATCCACTAACGATCTTCCTTTACTAGGCGAAGATCAACCTCCTTCTTACACCCCTCTTACAACCTCTTACAAGTGGTTCACCCCTTTTACAAAGATTTCAATGAAAAGAAAGGAGGTGAACACTCAAGCTATTGAAAACAAGACTTTTCATAAAGCTTTTCTCAACTTCTAGCTTCTCAAAAGGTTGTTATCTCAGCTGAGATTTGAGGGGTATTTATAGACCCCAAAAGGATTCAAATTTGATCTTCAAAATTTAAATTCCCTTGAGTTCCCGAGGCTGGCGGTGCCACCGCCTGTCGACCGTTGCACTGGCGGTGCCACCGCCCGACTTCTCGGGTGCTCGGCGGTGCCACCGCCCAGCTCTCGGGTGCTGGGCGGTGCCACCGCCTAGTCTGGCGGTGCCACCGCCAGACCCTTACAGCTTACTAGTTTGGGCTCCAAACTTGGCCCAAACTAGTCCAAACTCGGGCCCAATTGGCCCCTACTTGGGTTATAGGATTAACACCTAATCCTAACCCTAAGTAACGTGCTAACTACGAATTTAAAGACATTTTCTAAGCTATTACAAAGTTCGTAAGTCAAGACTTCTTCCGGCGAGCTTCCGGCGAACTTCCGACGATTTTCCGATAAACTCTCGAAAACCATTCTGCGGACTCCCGGCAAGCTCCTAGACTTCACGATTTGGTCTTGACGAGTTCCAATGAGCTTCTTCGGCAAGCTCCGATCTTTCTCGGCGAGCTCCGCGAACTTCCAACGAACCTTCCGGCGAGCTTCCGAAAAACCCTTCGGCAAGCTCCCTACTCATTCTCGGCTAGTTCCGGCAGCATTCCCGACGAACCTTCGGACTTCCGTCGAACTCTCGAACTCGCAATGAATCCTTCGTGCTTGACTCCGACACTTTGTTTTGCTTTATGTCTTCATCGTTATCGTAGTTAATCCTGCACACACAAGCCAAAACTCTACTTCGATCTAGACAATTATTACAATGCGAATTAACATTCTGTTGCCCGGCATGTCATTGGTTGGCGCTTCGTCCGATTCTTCAGTGCATCGTCCTCTCTTGCGGCTTGTTGCCTAATCGGTGGTTGACCTCTGCAACCTCGATATCCTTGGCGCAATTCCGCTCTCCTTGGCCCGATGCCCGACGTCCGAAGCATTCTGCCGTCCAATATCCTGACGTGATCTCCGGCGGAACGTCAATTCCTCCTGCGTCAATTGTCTAATCCTGATCGAGTAGACCTGCATCACTCAAAATGTAGTTAAACATCTAAACACAATCAATTAGTTTCATCATCAAAATCCGAGATTCAACAATCTCCCCCTTTTTGATGATGACAACTAATTGATGACTACCGGAGTTAACCTTAAATCCCCGGAGTTTAACCAAACTCCCCCTATCAATATGACATTGATAAAACACTTGGATTATCCCAAATCCAAGCAACATTTATCACATGTTATGAAAAATATTTAAACCATCATGCAAATATATATATAATATTCAATTCATTGCATGAAGTCATCAATATACTTCTCCCCCTATGTCATCAACAAAAAGGAGAAGTAGTTCTAGCTATTTTAAAAGATATGCAAGTTTTTACAACATGAAGCTAGATTTTCTTCACAACATATAAGCACAAAAGCATAGCAAGATTCTTAAGTTCAATCATGGCAATTCAACACTTGCTTCTTGTGCAAGATTGCACTTTGCTTTTCTTTGCATATTCTAACTAGCAAAAGCTTTCTCCCCTTTGTTTTTATCGAAAAGAAGGGAAGAGTACAAGCTAGCCAGCATTTGCCTTGAGCTAGCAATCTTTCTCCCCCTATGTCATTGCCGAAAAGGAGAGGAACCAATGATTTAGACTTTTACATAAATTATGAATTTGCATCAATCAATATTTCAATCATCACATGGTATATACAAGACAAAAATGCAAAGAAATCAAGTCATGAAAGACATCAATTGTTAAACATGATATGATAATAGTCTCAAAAATTTCAATTTGCGATACATGTGATACATTGTGATACTAAAAAATTTAATGCGATGCTTTTAAGGATATCAACCTATTTTTGATACAAAGCATGGCAAGAGCAATTTTGTTGCAAGTTTTCGGAGTTTTGCACTTTTTGCTTCTTTCGATAGGCAAGATAGTGATGTTCAAGAAGACAACTTTTGCTTCTTGAAATAAGCAAGTTAGCAATCTTTGCTACTTAAGATAGACAAGCTAGCAATCAAGTTTTTGCATCTTCTTGACTTGTGCAAGCTAGCTATCTCCCCCTTTGTCATTGTCAAAAAGAAGGGAAGACCCCTTTACATCAATTATGACAAAGGTAAGTATCAATCTTATTTGTGCATCATCATATTTTCAAATTAGAATATGCACATTTTCAAAAACCTTATATTCTTTCATGCACGATATTGAATAAATCAATCAACATTATGAGGATATCATACATGATACTAAAATTTTTAACTATTTGTCAACATTTTGATCATGATACCAAACATTCATCATTTAGAGTATTCATGATACAAAAGATCAAATCAATATTTATAATACATCATTTTAGTGACAACTCATAGTATTTTAAATCATGATTTACATCATATGTAATACATCACATCATAATTAGAAAGCACAAGTATTGCATATATCATTGCAAATCATAAATGTTTCATATCATGATGGTATCAATTTGTCAAATTATATCCTACCAAAAACTTATCCCCATTTGTATTTCATGCATAATTTCACTTCATCACATTAGGAGTATCAAGAGGAATTAATTGGGTGATGAGATTAATATTTCACGAATACATGGAATTGTATAAAAAAATCATATCATAAGTGTTTCATACATTCATATCATCACATGAAGGAATATAAACAAAAATTAGTGATGAGATCTTACTTCATGAATACAATAAAATTCATATAGCATATCATGGTTTATTAGAATTAGTCTTCCTTTTGGTGAATAGCAAAAAGAGTGGTAGGAGAGCAAGATCTCAATTCATGCATATCAAATATTCAATCATCAAAATCATGAACCATCTAGAAAATTCTCCTCTTTAAATATTCAAAGAGAGAATCATGATGAACATTCTTGGTTTACATAAAGTTTCAAAACATAATTGCCAAGATTATGAATACTAAAAGACTATGAAACATTTCGACAAATCTCCTTTTAAATAGAAAAGAAAATGTTGATTCATAAAGGATTTCATGTTATGAATTTCAAGAGATCAAGATCATGATTTCAATAAAAAATTATTCAAATTTAAATCATCAAAATCATTATCAAAATCCAAGAGATTCACAAAGATGATACAAATGGATTCATCAAAATCAATAAGATTGAGCAAAATAATTTTGAAGAATGTTATCCTCTTTTCGATTATTTCAAAACATATGATTTTATTTCATTTATACCAAATAAAAACATTTATCATGTTTAAAACCGAAAGAGTCAGATTTATTATAACAAAAATCAATAAGGTACTTTCATTATGGTAAAAATCAATGATCCATAAATCGTAAAAGATTCATCATCCATAATTTCGAAATTTATTAAGCATGATCATTATGCATGACACTAAAACATGGTTTCAAAATGTTTAATATTTTCATTGCACAATTTAATCATTATGCATCATCATATTTTCAAATTCGAACATGCATAATTTCAAAACTATATCTTTTATTTTTCATGCATGATACAAATAAATCAATCATCAATATCGGCATATCATACATGATATTCAAGCATTCATGATAAATCATTTTGGCAACATGATCATAGCTATTCAAATGATAGTATCTAAATGTCAAAATTCATTACATCCTATCATGCATGATCATTAACTTCTTATTTGAATTTCATGCATTATTTTGTTTCATCACATAAGGAATATCAAGAAGAGTTATTGGGTGATGAGATAAATATTTCATGAGTACAAGGAATTGCATGAAAATCATATCATGAAAAGATAATAATAGAAGACACGTTTTGTTTTGAAAAATCTCCTCTTAAATAATCAAGAAAAAATCTTAGGAGATCATGATATAGATAAAATTCATTCAATCTTAGAATAAGATATTAATTCAAGCATATAAAATTTCTCAATTCATTGTGAATCATAAAAAGAATTGTGGTTCCGAAATATCACGATTCATTTAGAAAAATTTTCTCTTTAGTGCACGATAAGAAGAAATATAGCAATGATACCAATCATAATTCATTTGGATAATAGATGCTAAAAAGGAACATTGAGGATACAAGATCTTGATTTTTATAGAGTAAATCTCAAGTTATAAATCTCGAAAAATCAAGATAAAGCTCATTCAAATTCAAATCATCAAATCAAAAATTATTTTCAAGATATTCATAAAAAGATGATAAAATAGATTCATCAAACCAAGAATTTTCAAGAAAAATACTTTTATCTATTTAGTTGTTTCATATAAGTATGCCTTTGTCCTTTTTGTGCCAAAAAATATATATATCATCAATCATTTAGGATCGAAAAATAAATTTCTTCATAACAACCATCAAGATCATTATGTATAATGTTTAAAATCTCATGCATAAAATGGTATTAAAACATTTAATATTTTCATTCCATCATTTTGCTTTTTTTATTGAACATAATTTTGAATGATTCTTATAGATAACTAAAACTTCTTTAGTTTTAGTTTATATGATTGACTTTATCTTAGCATGCTCAAATTTTGTTCATATGTCAAAACCATACATCATGTTTGAAAACCAAAGACAAGGTTAAAAAAAAAAATCATCAAGCCTTCCTTTCAAAAGTTATGCATCGTCATTGAAAATCAATATGGAAATCGTCAAAATACAAATTCTTGCTTCTCAATCACATATATAAGATTAATCTTACTAGGTGTATAAGCATTAGATTTATATCTAACATTTTACTGCATTAACATAACACATGCAATTTTCAAGAAAATTAATCCTAAACTAAATTAAAAATAACTCAAGAAAGTATTATGTAATATCGAAATAAATTAGTGGGATTTTGATTACCTCATTGTTGTAAGAGGGTGAGGCATAGTTTGCCACCTCGCCTTTCTTGATTTTCTTCTCGTCTTCGGAAGAGCTCAATTCATCCCAACTTTTGTTCTTCTTGCGTTCAAAGCAAGTAGTTCCATTCTTTTTGCTTTTTAATTTTTGTTTCATTTGTAGTTTAAGTTCACCATCACTTGAGCTTATGCTCGAGTGGTATTCATGTGTTCTATGTCCCAAATCCTTCCTATCATTTGGAAGGTTGTTCTCGAGTTTCTTTTTTGTCACATTGTTCATTTCGTAGGTCATTAGAGACCCAATAAGTTCTTCGAGAGGGAATGTTTTAAGGTCCTTGGCCTCTTGAATGGCCGTAACTTTTGGATCCCAACTTTTTGGAAGGGATCTTAAGATTTTAGTGACTAGTTCAAAATTAGAAAAACTTTTACCAAGAGCTTTGAGTCCATTGATGACATCCGTGAACCGGGTGTACATATCTCCGATGGACTCACTTGGTTTCATCCGGAAAAGTTCGTAAGAATGCACAAGAATATTGATTTTGGACACTTTCACTCGGCTAGTGCCTTCATGAGTGACCTCTAGAGTTCTCCAAATATCAAAAGCCGAGTCACACATCGAAACACGATTAAATTCATTTTTGTCAAGTGCACAATATAAGGTATTCATAGCCTTTGCATTTAGAGAAAACATCTTCTTCTCCAAATCATTCCAATGATTCATTGGGAGAGAAGACATTTCAAATCCATTTTCGACTATGTGCCATAAATTCAAATCCAAAGAAAGTAAGAAAACTCTCATTCGAGCTTTCCAATAAGTGTAGTCCATCCCATTGAAAAAGGGAGGACAAATGAGAGAGTGACCCTCTTGAAAGCCGTAAAGAGCCATTTCTATTTGGGTGTTAAACCAAGGTAGAAAAACGTGGCTCTGATACCAATTGTTAGGATCGGAGCGGCACTAAGAGGGGGGGGTGAATTAGTGCAGCGGTAAAGTACGATAAACTTTTGACGATTTAAACACCTTCGAAAACTTAGTACGATAAAAGCAACGTTTCGTTTGAAACCGTTTTGATTGCGTTTTAACTTAAAGGCATACGTAAGAAGGAGACAAAGAAGTAGAGCATCAAAGTGAAGATGGTTTGCAGTAAGGTAATAGCAGGAAGTAAATGCAAACCAGGGAAGACGGTAGTTTATAGTGGTTCGGTCAATCGTGACCTACATCCACTCCTCCGATTCCTCTTCCGTCGAGGCCACCGGCATCCACTAACGATCTTCCTTTACTAGGCGAAGATCAACCTCCTTCTTACACCCCTCTTACAACCTCTTACAAGTGGTTCACCCCTTTTACAAAGATTTCAATGAAAAGAAAGGAGGTGAACACTCAAGCTATTGAAAACAAGACTTTTCCTAAAGCTTTTCTCAACTTCTAGCTTCTCAAAAGGTTGTTATCTCAGCTGAGATTTGAGGGGTATTTATAGACCCCAAAAGGATTCAAATTTGATCTTCAAAATTTGAATTCCCTTGAGTTCCCAAGGCTGGCGGTGCCACCGCCTGTCGACCGTTGCACTGGCGGTGCCACCGCCCGACTTCTCGGGTGCTCGGCGGTGCCACCGCCCAGTCAAGCGGTGCCACCGCCCAGCTCTCGGGTGCTGGGCGGTGCCACCGCCAGACCCTTACAGCTTACTAGTTTGGGCTCCAAACTTGGCCCAAACTAGTCCAAACTCGGGCCCAATTGGCCCCTACTTGGGTTATAGGATTAACACCTAATCCTAACCCTAAGTAACGTGCTAACTACGAATTTAAAGACATTTTCTAAGCTATTACAAAGTTCGTAAGTCAAGACTTCTTCCGGCGAGCTTCCGGCGAACTTCCGACGATTTTCCGATAAACTCTCGAAAACCATTCTGCGGACTCCCGGCAAGCTCCTAGACTTCACGATTTGGTCTTGACGAGTTCCAATGAGCTTCTTCGGCAAGCTCCGATCTTTCTCGGCGAGCTTCGCGAACTTCCAACGAACCTTCCGGCGAGCTTCCGAAAAACCCTTCGGCAAGCTCCCTACTCATTCTCGACTAGTTCCGGCAGCATTCCCGACGAACCTTCGGACTTCCATCGAACTCTCGAACTCGCAATGAATCCTTCGTGCTTGACTCCGACACTTTGTTTTGCTTTATGTCTTCATCGTTATCGTAGTTAATCCTGCACACACAAGCCAAAACTCTACTTCGATCTAGACAATTATTACAATGCGAATTGACATTCTGTTGCCCGGCATGTCATTGGTTGGCGCTTCGTCCGATTCTTCAGTGCATCGTCCTCTCTTGCGGCTTGTTGCCTAATCGGTGGTTGACCTCTGCAACCTCGATATCCTTGGCGCAATTCCGCTCTCCTTGGCCCGATGCCCGACGTCCGAAGCATTCTGCCGTCCAATATCCTGACGTGATCTCCGGCGGAACGTCAATTCCTCCTGCGTCAATTGTCTAATCCTGATCGAGTAGACCTGCATCACTCAAAATGCAGTTAAACATCTAAACACAATCAATTAGTTTCATCATCAAAATCCGAGATTCAACACATTTCCCATAAGAATTGGTGTTTCGGGTTGTTCTATTGGTATAGGAATTGGATCCGTCTTTCTAGGCTGCCTAACCCATATGCCATTGCTAAAAGTGCACCTAAGTTTTTTTAGCAGGTTTTTATTTATTATGTTATATCGATCATTTTGAATAGATTCTTCATCGGGTGGAATGCAAATGTCATAGGTATGAAGAATTCTAGTGATTAACCTCCCATACGGCAATATAGTATCCTTAGTCATAATTTCCTGCATGTGTTGGCGAATCAAGTACCCGAAACAATTATGTTGACCTGTCATAATCCAATACATGGTTCCTATCTCTAATTGACTTACTTCGTCAAGATGAAATTGTTTGGGGAATATGATGCTCGTGATAATGTGATGAAGAATTTTAGAGTTGAAAGGCATTAAGTGTTCACAGCTCTTGGGTAGGAAGTCAAGGTTTGGATTTGCAAAAATTGTTTTCACGGCTTCGGAATAGGTTGCTCCTATTTTTTTGACGTCCCATTTACCTTTAAAATAGCATCCCCTATCTTTTTCAGTTATGCCAATTAGCTCACAAATGGTGCTGTCAAAAATTCTAATGGGTGTTCCTAGAATGTAAGTGCTTAGGCTATCATTGTCTTCATATAGGTTGGTATAGAACAATCTCACTAACCGTGGATAGATTGGTTCATCTATTTGTAGTAGAGGTAGAGCTTCTAGTTGAGCAAACCACTTAATTGGATCTAAGTCTTCTAGTTCATCCAAATCAATGTATTTTCCCTTATGGACACATCGTGTTTCAAATTTTGGAAAGCTAAGGGCTACCTCTTTTGATCTAAAAAGGTCATGGTTATATGAATCTCCTTGAATCCTTATTCCTTTTGATCTCTTTGGAGCCATTTTCTAGACAAGATGATGATACCAATTGTTAAAAATAAGCAAGAGAAAGAGAAAAGAAAGGAGGGATTTCAAGAGTTACCTTGTGGAGATTATGTTGAGAGATGGAAGGCTTGGACCACCAAGAATCCTTCTCCAATGTTTCTAAGAGTTAGAATGAGGGTTAGAGGAAATGGGAGTGGGTTTTGAGAACTCTCTCTTCGGGTTGGGGGCGGTGTCACCGCCGGCCCTAACCCCTTGGGTTAATAAGGGTCGCTCGGTCGGTGCCACCGCCAAACCGAGCGGTGTCACCGCCTGGCGCCCGAGCGCTCAGGCGGTGCAACCGCCAAATCTGGCGGTGCCACCGCTGGCATCCCGTGGAGGAAAAAATTTTCTTCCTCACCCTCCCCTTTTTTTTTTTTTGTTTGCTTCCCTCAAGATAATAAGTTATACTTTAATGGATCATTTTGAATTGAAGAAGAAATCAAATCCATAAAAGAAAGGAAAAGAACGAGTCATTTTTCGTGAAGCTCATTTTAGGGACAATTTAACATGCCTAATTCCCTTCTAATGAATTCAAATTGATCTTCGTTCAGAGCTTTTGTGAATATATCTGCTAATTGATGCTTTGTGTCAATGAATTCTAGAACAACATTATTGTTAAGGACATGATCGCGTATGAAATGATGCCTAACGTCGATGTGCTTAGTTCTAGAATGCTGAATTGGATTTTTAGTAAGACATATGGCACTAGTATTATCACATTTTATGGGAATATTTCTAAAGTGAATTCCATAGTCTTCTAATGTATTTTTCATCCATACAACTTGTGCACAACATGCACTTGCAGCTATGTATTCGGCTTCTGCCGTAGATAGTGCAACTGAATTTTGTTTCTTGGAAGTCCAAGAAACAAGTGCATGTCCTAAAAATTGGCATGTTCCGGATGTACTTTTTCTATCTATTCTGCATCCGCCAAAATCGGCATCCGCATAGGCTATTAAATCAAATTTTTCAGATTTTGGATACCATAATCCTAAATTTGGAGTTCCTTTAAGATACCTAAATATTCTTTTAACACTTTTGAGATGAGATAATTTAGGATTTGATTGAAACCTAGCACAAAGTCCTACACTAAACATAATATCCGGTCTAGTCGCGGTAAGGTAGAGTAGACTACCTATCATTCCCCTATATGTTTTTTGATCGAAACTTTCACCATTTTCATCCATATCTAACTTAGTCGCAGTACTCATAGGGGTGTTTATTGCTTTTGAATTATCCATGTTAAATCGTTTTAACAATTCTAATGTATATTTGGATTGGTTAATAAATATACCATCCTTAAGTTGTTTGATTTGTAATCCTAAAAAGAAAGTTAATTCACCCATTAAACTCATTTCAAATTCAAGACTCATACATTTGGCAAATGATTCACATAGTGATTCATCCGAAGAGCCAAACACAATATCGTCAACATAAATTTGCACAATAAGAAAATTATTTTCAAAATGTTTAATAAACAATGTAGTATCAACCTTGCCTTTGGTAAAATTATTTAAAATAAGAAAGGAACTAAGCCTTTCATACCAAGCTCTAGGAGCTTGTTTTAAGCCATAGAGAGCTTTAGTCAATTTGAATACATGATTAGGAAGAAGAGAATTTTCAAATCCGGGAGGTTGTTCGACAAATACTTCTTCGGAAATAAAACCATTCAGGAAAGCACTTTTAACATCCATTTGAAATAGTTTAAAATTATTACTACTAGCATAGGCAAGGAGCATCCTTATGGCTTCTAATCGAGCCACGGGAGCGAAGGTTTCTTCGTAATCGATACCTTCTTCTTGGTTGAAACCTTTGGCCACTAATCTAGCCTTGTTTCTAACCACGATACCATTTTCGTCTTGCTTGTTTCTAAAGACCCACTTAGTACCTATGACTAAGTGGTCAATTGGTCTAGGAACAAGCTTCCATACCTCATTCCTCTCAAATTGGTTCAATTCTTCTTGCATTGCAATGATCCAAAAATCATCTTTTAAGGCTTCGTCAATGCATTTAGGTTCAATTTGAGAAAGGAAAGCGGCGTTAGCACAGAAATTTTTGAAAGAAGAACGAGTTTGAACCCCTTTTGATGTATCTCCTATAATTTGCTCTTTTGGATGAGCATCTACATACTTCCATTCTTTTGGTAAAGAAATTTCGGAAGAAGATGCATTCAAATGGCTATTTTGAGGAGAGGGTTCATTTAAATTCAAGTTATCAAAACCAAGATCATCATCAAAATCATTTTTCTTTAAATCGGAAATTTCATTAAAAACTACATGAATAGACTCTTCAATGACTAAAGTTCTTTTATTAAAAACCCGAAAAGCTTTAGAAACGGAAGAGTAACCAAGAAAGATGCCTTCATCGGATTTAGCATCAAATTTTCCTAAAGCATCCCTTTCATTTAAAATAAAGCATTTACAACCAAAAACTTTAAAATAGGAGATGTTTGGTTTTTTGTTATTCCATAATTCATAGGGAGTTTTGGATAAGGATGGTCTTATTAGGACTCTATTCATGATGTAGCAAGCCGTATTTACGGCTTCGGCCCAAAAGTACTTAGGTAAACTATGTTCATTCAACATAGTTCTTACCATTTCTTGTAGGTTTCTATTTTTCCTTTCAACTACTCCATTTTGTTGAGGATTTCTTGGAGTTGAGAAGTTGTGATTGTACCCATTACTTTCGCAAAAATTCTGAAAGTCACGGTTTTGGAATTCACCACCGTGATCACTCCGAATTGATGAAATCATGAAGCCTTTTTCGTTTTGAGTGAGTTTACAAAATTTAGAGAAACACTTGAAGCAATCACTTTTGTGAGCTAGGAAATAGGTCCAAGTGTATCTAGAGTAGTCATCCACAATCACAAAGGCATATTTGCTTCCACCTAGACTTGTTGTATCAATTGGTCCAAATAAGTCCAAATGGATCAATTGTAATGGTCTAGTAGTGCTAATTTGATTTTTTGGTTTGAAGCTTGTTTTTATTTGTTTGCCTAGTTGACATGCATCGCATACTTTGTCCTTAATAAACTTTATATTTGGAATTCCTCGTACTAATTCTTGGGATGAGATCTTAGATATTGTTTTCATGCTTGCATGGCCTAATCTCCTATGCCAAAGCCAAGCATCATCATTTACGGCGGAGAAGCACATTTCATTACTTAGTTCATCAAGGTTGATGGTATAGACATTATTTTGTTTTAAAGCAATCATAGTCATGTTATGATTTGGTTTTTCAATAATGCACATATTTGATTCAAATCTAACGATGTAACCTTTATCGCATAGTTGACTAATACTCAAGAGATTATGTTTCAATCCATCAACTAGTAAGACATCATCAATGGAAAAATTAAATTTGTTACCAATAGTTCCCTTGCCAATGATTTTGCCCTTGTTGTTGTCTCCGAAGGTAACGTACCCTTCTTCTTTGCTAGTGAGCATAGAGAAATGAGATGGATCTCCAGTCATATGTCTTGAGCATCCACTATCGAGATACCATCTCTTGCTCCTAGCTTGTGGGTTTGTCTACAAAAGAGCATGATTTTTAGGTACCCATTTGATTTTGGGTGCCTCAAAAATTGACCCACTAACTTTGTTATTTATTATTGAATTCTTTATAGTTCCTTTAGGAACCCATATTAATTTTTGTGAACTAATTTTCCTAAATGGGCATTTGTAGGCAATATGTCCGGATTTGCAACAAAAGTTGCATTTCATATAAGAGGAAACATGTAATGTAGGTCCTTTTATGAAAGTGGTAGGATTTTGATGTAATCCTTTTACAAATCCAATTCCATTTCTATTTGCGATGTGACCCTTGTGTGCAAGGATCATATCTAATCCTTTGCTACCAACCTTAAACTTGTTTAAGGTTTCCTTAAGAAGCAAGTTTTCATTTTTTATTGCTTCTAAGTGCTCACACTTAGAGCATGGAGGAGTTTGAAGACTATCAAACTTATCTTGTAGCAAAGCATGCTCTTTCTTTAAGATACTTAACTTCTTACTAACAGTTCTACATTCATCAAATAATTCATGAAAAGCGATAGACAGTTCTTCAAAAGATAAATCTTCATTAAATAAATCGCATACCTCTTCTCCTAACGCCATTAGCGCGTAATGAGCAACTTGCTCGGTGTTGGACTCCTCTTCTTCGGATGCGCTTGAATCATCCCACGTTGCCTTGAACGCCTTCTTCTTTGATGTCCTCTTTTTGGCTTGAGGACAATCGTTCTTGTAGTGTCCCGGTTTTTTGCATTCATAGCAAATCACTTGGTCCTTCTTTTGTTCAAATTTATTTTTTGTATTATTTTTAAATCTGTTCTTTCTTAAATATTTTTTAAACTTTTGAGTCAAAAGTGCAATGTCATTGTCACTGTCCTCATCACTTGATGTTCCTTTCAAGTGGTCTTCTTGTGATTTGAGTGCCATATCCTTCCTGTTCTTTGGAAGGGGGTTCTCGAGCTCGTCATGAGCTTGACATGTCATTTCGTAGGTCATTAGAGACCCAATGAGTTCTTCAAGAGGGAATGCTTTAAGGTCTTTGGCCTCTTGAATGGCCGTAACTTTTGGATCCCAACTTTTAGGGAGGGATCTTAAGATTTTAGTTACTAGTTCAAAGTTAGTAAAATCTTTACCAAGAGCTTTGAGTCCATTGATGACATCCGTAAACCGGGTGTACATGTCTCCGATGGACTCACTTGGTTTCATTCGGAAAAGTTCATAAGAGTGCACAAGGATGTTGATTTTGGACTCTTTCACTCGGCTAGTGCCTTCATGAGTGACCTCAAGAGTTCTCCAAATATCAAAAGCCGAATCACACATTGAAACACGATTAAATTCGTTTTTGTCTAATGCACAAAATAAGGCATTCATAGCCTTTGCATTTAAAGCAAAAACCTTCTTCTCCGATTCATCCCATTCGCTCATCGGAAGAGAAGATTTTTGAAATCCATTCTCGACAATAGACCAAAGCTCAAAGTCCATAGAAATGAGGAAGATTCTCATGCGAGTCTTCCAATATGTGTAATCTGACCCATTAAACAAAGGTGGTCGTGCAATAGAATGGCCCTCTTGCATGCCGGAGTAAGCCATCTCTCTTGGGTATTAAACCAAATATGAGAGATAACCTTGCTCTGATACCACTTGTTAGGATCGGAGCGGCACTAAGAGGGGGGGGTGAATTAGTGCAGCGGATTAAAACTTCGATTTTAATAAAATCTTTCGTACGTTAAGAACGAAACTTGAGAAATTTAACTTGAAGGCGTATTCTTAAAGTTGCGCAGCAAGAGTAATAAGGAACTAAAGCAGTAAGAAGATTTGCAGTAATGTAAATGACAATAATAAAAAGCAAACCAGAGATTACACCGATTTTTAGAGTGGTTCGGTCAAATGACCTACTCCACTTGCGAGGCCCCTCTTCGATGAGGCTCCCACCTTCCACTAGCAAGTCTCTTGAAATGGAAGGGTAAACACCCCTCTTACAACCTTTTACAAGCAGCTCAACCTCTTACAAATTTTCAATAAGAAAGAAGGAGGAGAACTCTCTAGCAAATTGAAAACAAGACTTGCTAAGACTTTCTAGGACTTTTCTCTCAATCAAAATGCTTCTCAAAAGTTGTAACCTCAGCTGAGATTTGAGGGGTATTTATAGGCCTCAAGAGGATTCAAATTTTGGGCTCCAAAATTGGAATTCTCTTAGGGTTCCCGGTGCTGGCGGTTCCACCGCCCTGCCAGGCGGTGCCACCGCCCAGCGCTCGGGTGCTGGACGGTGCAACCGCCCAGCCAAGGAGGTGTCACCGCCCAGCCAGGCGGTTCCACCGCCTGGCTTTCCGATTCATTGGTTTGGCTTATTTTTCGCCCAAACCAAATTTGACTTTGGGCCCAGTTGGCCCCTAACCAGGATATAGGATTATCTCTTAATCCTAATCCTAATTACAGGTGAACTACATAAAAAAAACATCCTAAGCAAGTTTTTTAACCGCGAACGTCGAGTCTTGTTCCGGCGAGCTTTCCGACGAACTTCTTCCGACGGACTCCCTGCAAGCTCCCAATCTTTGTGATGACTTTAACGAGTAGCCGAGCCTTCTTGGTGATCTCCGCGAGCCTCCGACGATTTCTTCGGCGAACTTCCGACACGTTCCCGATTTCTTCTCGGACGGTTCCGGTAGCATCTCCGATGATTCTTCGGTCTCTTAAACGTCCATCGAGCTCGACTCCGGTATCCTTGCTTTATGTTTTCTGATTATCGTAGTTAATCCTGCACACTTAACTCAATAATATGGATTAGATCAATTAACCCACCAATTGATTATATCATCAAAATCCGAGATTCAACAGAAACGTGGGGGCGACATAACGACGATTTGCACACAACAAATGGAGAAGGTTTTGCATAAAGCATGCAGCAGATTTTTTATACAACTTGAGCAGCAAACTAAGGGAGAGCCAATACAATTTGAAGATCCAAACCTGCTTCCTTTGCTTGCTGAATTTTCAGATATATTTGACGAACCGTACAACCTACCTCTTACCCGTCGGCATGATCATTATATAATGACTCTTTCAGGCAAACATCTAGCAAATACTCGGCCATATCAATATCTCCCGAAGGATGAAATAGAAAGGATTGTAAAAGAAATGCTCAAAACAAGAGTTATTCGGCCAAGTTGCAACCTCTATTCTTCACCGGTGCTCCTCATACGAAAGAAGGATAGAATATGGCGATTATGTGTTGATTACCGAGCTCTCAATGGAATAACCATCAAGGATAAATACCCTATTCCAATAGCAGATGAATTACTAGATGAAAGGGAGCACAAATCTTTACAAAGCTGGACCTTCGATCCGGGTATCATCAAATACGAGTATGCGAAGAAGACATACCGAAAACTACCTTTTGAACACACAACAACCACTATGAATTTTTGCTTTCTTCAAAAGAAGGTGGAATATCTTGGGCATATCATATCAGAGGAAGGTGTGGCAGTAGACCCCTTCAAAATTGGAGCAATGCAAAATGGGCTGACCCCGAGGAACATAAAATTGCTACATGACTTTCTGGGTTTAATAGGCTACTACTGCAAGTTCGTGAAAAACTATGGAGAGATTAGTGCACCAGTTACTTCCTTACTGAAAGAAGATGTCTTCCAATGGTCAGACAGAGCCTCCGCTACCTTTGACAAACTTAAGACAGCCATGACGACGATGCCGGTGCTAACACTACCAGATTTCAACCGACCCTTCATTATTGAGGCCGACGCATCTGGAGTCGGAATTGGAGCCATTCTCATGCAAGATGGTCAACCACTCACATACACTAGCAAGGCATTATCTCCCTCCCATCAAAATAAGTCAACATATGATAAGGAGATGCTTGCCATTGTGCGCGCAGCAACGAGGTGGAGACCCTACTTGATTGATCGACGATTTCAAATTAAAACTGACCATAAAAGGCTCGAGTACTTTTTGGAGCGAAAGATATCATCCCCTGAGCAGCAAAAATGGTTAACAAAACTTCTTAGATTTGATTATAAAATAACTTACAAAAAGGGGAAAGAGAATGTTCTTGCAAATGCGCTTTCGCAGCTACCCGAGCAAGCTGAAGTTTCGGCCATTTCACTTCCGACCAGCAACTTTCTTAAGGATATTAAGATGGAATGGCAGGAAGGTTCAGAGACTAGTAATTTTATAAAAAAATTGGAGGAAGCACCAAGCTCCGTGGCTCATTACAATTGGGACTCAAAAGAATTACACTATAAGGGACGCATTGTGCTTATGATAAATTCTTCTTGCATCTTCACGAATAGATTTTGGACCAAGTTATTCTATATGCAGGGTACTAAATTGAAAAGGAGTATGGCATATCAACCACAAATCGACGACGAGACAGTTGTAAATAGGTGCTTGGAGACAGCCCAAAGCCACCCACCAAATATGACTACCCAAAGAGAACTCTAGACCCAGCGAAGTGCCATTATTGATCGACGGATCGTGACTCGATGATGACGACCCACTAATGAAGTTCTAATACAGTGGGCGAACCTACCAATAGAAGATGCCACTTGGGAGAACTATGACGACTTGAAGGTCAAATTCCCAGAATTCATGAATCATCAGCCTCGAGGACAAGGCTGATTTGAAGAGGGCGGGTCTGTTAGGACTCTAGCTTGGAGAGTCCTAATTGAGAGGGACATTCATGTAAAACTGTTAGGACTCTAGCTAAGAGAGTCCTAATTGAGAGGGGCATCCATTTAAAACTGTTAGGACTCTAGCTAGGAGAGTCCTAATTGAGAGGGACATTTTGTTAGGACTCTAGCTAGGAGAGTCCTAATTGAGAGGGGCATTCATGTAGGAGGTGTTTTCTTAGAGAAGAATTAGGAGTTGTAAGGGAATAGGAGTCTTGACTAGGAGTCCTATTAGGAGTTGGTTAGAAGTAAGAGTCTTAAGTAGGAGTCCTATTAGGAGTTAGGGTTTAGAAGCCCTATAAATAGCCATGTATTCCTTCTCTTTTGATAAGCAATAGATGAATCTTTTCTGCAGCCTTTGAGCAGCAACTTGGAGGGAGGACCCCCTATAGAGTTCCAAGGAGGCCGATCCCCTAAAGAGATCAACCCCAAGTTTAGAATCTGTAAGGGTTCTAACATATGGCTTCAAAATTAGAGCTAAAAAGTGTCACATCCTCGGAATCCAGGGTACTTGAGGTACCACCGTCGTTTTTGGGCGGTACTACTATCGCTGATATGTCACTGGGCAGTACCACCATCGAACAAGGGTGGTACCACCCCTGGCAGCACTAATACCGGTAGTACCACAGCCTAGAAAACCAGGGGCACTGCCTTCCAGGCGGTGCCACCGCCGACCATATTTTTAGGGGCCGAATTGGGTGCTCAATTCGGCCCAATTCAACCTTTTTAAAGGTCCGATTGGCCCATAAATAAGTTAGCAAGATTACCTCCCAATTCGAACTTAATTTATGCTCTAACTATGATAATTAAGATATAATTTATAATGCTTCTTGTTTCAGTGCGTCAATTGCTCTTCTAGCGAGCATACAATGACTTTTGGCGAACATCTAACGAACTCTCGGCAATGTTCCGACGGACTCCCGGTAAGCTCCTAGACTTTACGATGATCTTCTTGGTGAGTTCCGATGATCTTCTTTGGCAAGCTTCTGGACTTCTCGATTGGTTCCCGCAGAACTTCCAACAAACATCCACGTCAAACTCTCAAACTCCCAATGAGATCTCGATCTTGACTCCGACACAACACCTGCTTTATGTCTTACTGCTATCGTAGTTAATCCTGTACACTTTACTCAACATAAAGATTAGATCAAACAAATTACAATTGACTTCATCATCAAAATCCAATATTTAACAATCTCCCTCTTTTTGATGATGACAATCAATTGATGACGGAATTAACCTCAACTCCCCCTATCTATATGTCATACTTGAGAAAAGACATTCTTGAATTCAAAGCCTTTGAATTTAAGAAACAAACTAATAAGATAAGTTAATTAAACTTATCAACATGCACATCATGATTCCTATCATGATCTATCATTCTCAAAATATGATGCCAAGTATTTATCAAATGATGTCAAGGCATGATATCCAATTTCAAGTATGATATTTTAAATATGAAAGATGACAAAGATAGCAATTCATCATTCTATGGCAAGATATCAATTACAAAATAGCAAGTTAAGCTCTAGATATCTTATCGTAATGAAAGAAATTTATCAAGCAACCATTTCAAGTATATATGATGAAATACATTGCATACATTTATCATCAATTTACTATATTTTGGTATTATTTCTCCCCCTTTGTCATCAACAAAAAGGAGAATAATTCAACAATGCAAGTATGGTAAAAAAAAAATCAAACAAGTTTCACACTCAAAGTACTCATCATTAGATGTTATCAACATTAAAACGATAGATTCCAACAACTTCTCCCCCTTATCATCATAATTTTGTATGAAGAAGAGGAAAGAAGACAAGGAGGGAATCTATTAAGAACTAAGTTTGTGAAATTATTTGAATCAAGTCAAAAATGTTAAAACATGTTTTTTTTTTTTTTTGACAAAGAGAAGGGATTCTTGAAAAGGATCAAGATATCCATATAAAATCAAATCCCCACAAAAATTATCACACATATGCTTTCATTGGAATTCCTTCAATTTTCATGAGAAGAATTCATGGGAGAGGAGTATCACGTGAAGGAGAAATTCACGAATAAAACTTTATTGTAAGAAGAGCATTACATCAAATCCATTTCTCATCAAAAATTTATAAGAGTGAAATCTGTGAGAGATGCATTTGTCAATGACTTCCATGAATCAAACATCAAGATATGTATAAATACTTCATGCATTTATAAAATGTTTTGTCATAGCTTTTCATCACTACTTGCATGAGGTAATATCATTAGTGCTTTGTAGTACTCAAAGATTAAGAATCTGATGTATGATTAAAACTTCTCAATATTCAATAGAAATCATAATCATCAAAGTAAACATAATATTACATCATTGTATGATAACATGCTCATCATCATACAAACTTTTAGCTTCAAAGCACAAAATTTCTAACATCAAAGTAAACATGTTATTGAAGCACACAACCTTATCATCATGTAAAATTCGTATCATAAAATTATCAGCACAGAATTTAAGTGAGTGATCAAAGAATCAAGAAAGTCTGAAAATAAAATTTAATAAATTCATGCATTCAGACAAATTAACATTCCTAATTCTCTTCTAATAAAATCAAATTGTTCTTCACTTAAGGGCTTTATAAAAATATCGGCTAATTGATGTTTCATATCAATAAACTCTAAGATTACATCATGATTATTAATATGATCTCGTATAAAGTGATGCCTAATATTAATATGTTTAGTTCTAGAGTGTTAAATAGGATTTTTTGTTAAACATATTGCACTTGTGTTATCACATTTTATGGGAATGTTTTTAAGATGAATCTTATAATTTTCTAAAGTGTTTTTCATCCACACAACTTGTGCACAACATGCACTAGCTGCAATGTACTCGGTTTCGATTGTAGATAGTGCAACCGAATTTTGTTTCTTGGAAGTCCAAGAAATAAGTGTATGTCCTAAAAATTAATATGTTCCTGATGTGTTTTTTCTATCTAATCTATATCCAGCAAAATCTGCACCAGCATAAGCAATTAGCTCAAAATTCTTGGATTTTGGATACCATAATCCTAGATTTGTGGTTCCTTTAAGATATCTAAGAATTCTCTTAACTGCTTTAAGATGAGATATCTTAGGATTAGATTAAAACCTAGCACAAAGTCCTACACTAAATATGATATCTGATCTAGTTGCGATGAGATAAAGTAAACTTCCTATCATACCCCTATAAGCTTTTTGATCAAAGCTTTCTCCACTTTCATCAATTTCTAACTTAGTGGAGGTGCTCATAGGAGTGTTGATAGCCTTTGAGCTATCCATATTAAACCTTTTTAGCAAATCAAAATCATAGTTTGTTTGACTAAGAAATATACCATTAATTAGTTGTTTGATTTGTAAGCCCAAAAAGAAAGTTAATTCCCCCATCAAACTCATTTCAAATTCAAGACTCATACTTTTAGCAAATGATTTACATAGAGATTCATTCGTCGAATCGAAAATAATATCATCATCATAAATTTGAACAATAAGAAAATTATTTTTAAAATTTTTGATAAACAATGTAGTATCAACCTTGCCTTTAGAAAAATTATTTTCGATAAGAAATGAGCTAAGTCTCTCATACCAAGCCCTTGGGCCTTGTTTCAATCTATAGAGAGCTTTAGTCAATTTAAATACATGATTAGGGAGATTATCATTTGTAAATCTGGGAGGTTATTCAACATAAACTTCTTCAGAAATAAATTCATTAAGAAAAGCACTTTTAACATCCATTTGAAACAACTTAAAATTGTTACTACTAGCCTTGTTTCTTCTTGGTTGAAACCTTTGGCTGTTAATCTAGCCTTGTTTCTAACCATGATACCAAATTCATCTTACTTGTTTCTAAAGACCCATTTAGCACCAATAATTAAATGGTCATTTGGCCTAGGAACAAGCTTCCACACCTCATTTCTCTTAAATTGACTTAGCTCATCTTGCATTGCAATGACCCATGAATCATCTTTCAAGGCTTTGTCAATGCATTTTGGTTCAATTTGGGAGAGAAAAGTGGCATTGGCACAAAAATTCTTAAACGAAAAATGAGTTTGAACCTCTTTAAATATGTCTCCTATTATTAGCTCCTTAGGATGAGTATCTACATACTTCCAATCCTTGGGTAAGGATGTTTCGGAAGTAGATGCATCTAATTTGCTAGATGGAGAAAGGGTTTCATTTAAATTCAAAGCATCAAAATTAACATCATCATCAAAATCATTTTTCTTAATTTCGGAAACCTTATTAAAAATAATATGAATAGATTCTTCTATAATCAAAGTTCTTTTATTAAAGATATGAAATGCTTTAGAAATAGAAGAATAGCCAAGAAAAAATTCCTTCATCGGATTTAGCATCAAATTTTTCTAAAGCATCTTTTTCATTCAAAATAAAACACTTACACCCAAAAACTTTAAAATATAAAACATTGGTTTTTTTGTTGTTTCATAACTCATAAAGAGTTTTGGTGAGTAAGGGTTTTACTAGAACTCTATTCATGACATAGCATGCCATATTTATGGCTTCGGCATAAAAATATTTGGGTAGGCTATGTTCATTTAACATGGTTCTTGCCATTACTTATAAGTTTTTTTTTTATAAATAAAAGTAAATTGATTTTGTGTAAAGTTTCTAAAAATAGCTTTGTCTATAAAAGTTATAGATGAAGCTAGGTAACTCGTAGAGTACTCATGCGGTAATTATGACTATACATGTTGTAGACTATAACTCTTAACTGTGGCCAACAAATAAAATTTAAAGTCTAGATGTGCCAAGATTTCCTATAGGTATAGCTTTTGACATCATGCCCAAGATCTTTAGCTAATAGCAAAATTGAATTTGATAAAAATATCTTTTTCTCTCTATGTAAGGTGCTCCATTTTGAGATCGTTCTCCATACATGATCTTGAGTCTCTAATAATCTCTATCAAGAGCTGAGCATTGTTTGTGTGTTGACACTCAAAGATTCTGCTACATCTTTCCTTCCACATCCACCAAATAGCACATCTGAATATAACCTTTGTCAATTGTGTAAAAAGCCCTATTCTTGAAAAATATTGCATGAGGTCAGCTAATTCTTGATGCAAGTTTGATTGCGGCATTCTATTGAGTTCGAATCGCTGGAGAATCTCCTTCCATATCCATTTGGTATAGTCACAAGCAAATTAGAGATGGTCGATAGTTTCTTCTTGTTGCATGCAAAGGGAGCATCGGTTAACATAATGGATACCTCTTATTTTCATATTGTCTATTGTAGGTAGTTTATTCAGAAGGGCCTGCCATGTACATAAAGAATCTCTCTGTGATCTCGGTCGATCCCAAGTCCAACTGCTTGGGAGCCACTTATTATTTCTTTGCCTAATTTAATTCCATGCGGATGTGGCATTAAATTTACCATTGTCATGAAGCAAAATAGGTACATCTGAAGGGTTGTTCCTGATTGGAATAGCTGTGATAGTCAGCCAAAGTGATAATATTTCAGAAGAAATAGGAGTAGGGAGACACCAGGTACCATTAGCAATGAACTCGGAAACCTTCCAATCTTTGGGAGCCCCAAGGTCTTTTCGTATTCTGTCACCATATAATTGAAATATACTTTTCCCATTCACCCAAGGATCATACCACATATTAGTATTAGTTCCAGTAGAGATTGCATAAGAAATGTGTTTGATTAGCCAATTCCTTACCTTTAAAATTCCTTTCGAAGCTGCAGAGTGGTATGTTCTTGTTGAAATTTCCCAAATCGATTCTTTTGAAAGATACCTAGCAGAAACCCATTATGACCATAAGGAATATTTGTTTTGCAAAATGTCCCACAATTGCTTTACCAAACATGCTTTATTCCAATCTCTAGTATTTCTCAGGTTCAGCCCCCCTTCATCTTTCGGTTTGCAGATGCTGTTCCAATTTACCATATGCATTGTCTTACAATTTGTGTCATTCCAGAAGATGTTTATTAATAACCATTCAATATCTTGAAGAAGTCCAATAGGCAGAAGAAATGCATTAGACCAATATATAGAGTAAGAGTACAACACAGAACGGATGAGTTCAAGTCGTCCTGCTTTTGTAAGAAGCCTATTTTTCCAGGAGGAAATTATATTCTTTATTTTTTATTGGATAGGCTGACAGTGGGTTTTGTGAATGCCAGTGGATATGAGTGGGAGATCAAGATATGTAACTGGTAGATTTCCCTCACTATCCCCTGGGGTATGTGCAATAACATTTTTGTCCTCAATGCAAGGGCTCATGTAGACTTTACTTTTTGCATGATTTAACTGAAGGCCAGAAACTATACCAAAATCATTCAGAATAGTAGCTAGGTTTCTTACTGAAGTTAAATCATTCCGAAGAAAGATAAGAAGATCATCTGCAAAGATTATATGTGATATATGAATAGGGCCAGCATGAGGTACCTTAATACTGCAATCAGAGACCGCATATTTCAACATATAGCTAAGTCCTTCCATTGCAATAGTAAAGAGATATAGAGAGAGTGGATCGCCTTGTCGGATGCCATTCTTGCTCCCAAAAAAACCAATAGGTGAGCCGTTGAAGAGTATTGAAAACTTTGGAGTTTCTAAGCAACATTGAATTCAATTAACCCATTGCTAAGGGAAGTTCATACCGTGGAGCATCTTATAGATAAAGTTCCTATTAACTGAGTCAAAGGTTTTTCGTAGATCAGCTTTAAAACAGATTTTTGTCCCTTTTCCTTTTAAGTGCAGATCCTTGACTAAGTCATTAGCAAGTAGAATATTATTATGTATACTTCTCCCTTTGATGAAAGCAGCCTTATTTGGACTAATTATCTTGTGTATTACCTTTTGCAATCTATCTGCTAACAGTTTGGAGATGATCTTTTAAATAAAGTTGCATAAAGATATGGGTCGATAGTTCTCTAGTGAATCAGCCCCTGCATTCTTGGGAATTAAAGAAATAAAAGTGCAATTCATCTCTCTAAGAATATGACCTGAAGAGAAAAAATGTTGGCAAGCTTTAATCACATCATTTCCAATAATAGACCATGTAGTTTGGTAAAATTCAGCAGGAAATCCGTCTAGACCAGGGCTTTTGTGCTTTGGTGACTTAAAGACAACTCTTACTATTTTGTCATCTGTAATTGGGGCATTGAGGATAGAAATGGCACTCGACTTAAGCTTTCTAGTTGGCTCCACATGAATATTATTAAGTTTTCCCGCTTGGTTAAGTAAGGAATAAAAAAATTGCTCAGTGTATGCTTTAACCTCATCTAAATTCTCAATAAGATTGTTATCTTTGTCTCTGCATTTCCTGATACGGTTAACGGCTCTTCGAGTAGCAATGGAAGCATAAAAAGACTTAGTATTGGAATCCCCTAAAGTAAGCCAATGCTGCCGAGACTTTTGTTTTGCAAAACTTTCCTCCTACTTTAAGGCTTGCATGAAGTTATTTCTAGCTTCTGTCTCTTTTTCGATAAGATTCTTATCATGGGGCTGAAGTTGCAACTCATGTTGCATTGCTATTAGTTCCTTTCTGCAAAATTGAACTCGGGTGGTAATATTGCCAAAGGTATTTGTATTCCACTCCTTAAGTGCTGCTTTGTAGGCTTTGAGTTTTTGACATAAGATGTAAGGGGGGGATCCATGCACATTAACATTCCAAGCTGATCTGATAACATCAAGGAACTGAGGATGAGTACTGCACATGTCGAAGAATCTAAACGGTTTCTTGCCTTTCAGTGTTGCTTTATCTGCGTGTATGTACATTAAAGAATGATCAGAAAACAATAGAGCATCATACTCAAGAAGTGAATCAGGGTAAACTATTAACCATTCTTGATTAATCAGACATCTATCGAGTCGAGCCATTATTTTTCTATTAGCAGCACCTTGATTACTCCAGGAGAGCCAATTACCCACTGATTTCATATCAGTCAATGCAGCAGTATCTATGTAATCATTAAAACTCTGAAGCTGACTTTATGAAAGCTGTCTACCCCTCACTTTTTCATTTGTGTACCGAACAGTATTAAAGTCACCAAGAACAATCAAAGGTACATTAAGATAGCCATCTGCAATGTTAGTTAGATCAGACCACAGTGTATTTCTTTCTTGCATACAGTTTGAAGCATATATATCAGGAAATTGAATTGACAGAAGGACAAACCCAAAACTATACCTCTTCCTATATTGTCTGAGCCTTCCACAACAGAAGTTTCCCATGGTACTAGTGGACAGGAGAAGCATAAGTCAGGAACTTTATCTTTTCTAATATCTTCGGATCCGTCCACAATAGCTCAACGAACTCAGGCCCAAACAAATATCGCCAATAAGGATATTCTGTCTCAACAAACTCAAGCCGCAACAAACATCGCCAATAAGGATATTCTGTCTCAACAAACTCATGCCCCAACAAACCTCTCTAGCCAAGCTGCTCCAACAAGTACTAACCAGGATATTGTGTAGCAACAATCTTGTCATGCTTCAACAAACCCTACCAATCAAGACCACATGATTCAAGGTATTTTAAAGTTTAAACATCTGCAAGCTGTATATGAAGTAGATAAATATAGTAATAAAGCTATAAAAGGTAAGGATATTATGCGGGAGGAAAATACAAAACCAAAGGATAAGAAAAAGGATGGTACAATACATCTAAAGTCGTAGGATGAATACCGTACCACCTTTTTCATTTGTTTATTACTGATGAAGATAACATGTTGGAATATTCGTGGACTTAATAAGACTGAGAAATGTCGGGAGCTCAACAGAATAATCAAGTCTGCCACATGTGATATTGTTATTCTAGTGGAAACAAAAATTAAACAATCGCGCGTTCAAGCTCAAAAGAATTTAATATGGCCGGACACAGAACTGTTTACCAATGACTCAAATGAAACTTTTGGTAGAATATGGGTCTTATGGCATCCTAACTCTATTAATGCTTGGTTTATTTCTGCTACTGATCAATTCATCCATCTTAAGGTAGAGGATAAAAAGAATGGCTGTCAATTCAATTTCACGGGTATATATGCTTCAAACAGTATGCAAGAAAGAAATACACTGTGGTCTGATCTAACTAACATTGCAGATGGCTGTCTTAATGTACCTTGGATTATTCTTGGTGACTTTAATACTATTCGGTACACAAATAAAACAGAGCAGGGTAGACAGCTTTCAGAAAGTCAGCTTCAGAGTTTTAATGATTACATAGATACTGCTGCATTGACTGATATGAAATCAGTGGGTAATTGGCTCTCCTGGAGTAATCAAGGAGCTGCTAACAGAAAAATAATGGCTCGACTCGATGTCTGATTAATCAAGAATGACTCAAAGCCTGCAAAGTAGCACTTAAGGAGTGGAATACAAATACCTTTGGTAATATTACCACCCGAGTTCAATTTTGCATAAAGGAACTAATAGCAATGCAACATGAGCTACAACTTCAGCCCCATGATGAAAATCTTATCGAAAAAGAGACAGAAGCTAGAAATAACTTCATGCAAGCCTTAAAGCAGGAGGAAAGTTTTGTAAAACAGAAGTCTCGACAGCATTGGCTTACTTTAGGGGATTCCAATACTAAGTTTTTTTATGCTTCCATTGCTACTCGAAGAGGTATTAACCGCATCAGGAAATGCAGAGACAAAGATAACAATCTTATTGAGAATTTAGATGAGGTTAAAGCATACACTGAGCAATTTTTTTATTCCTTACTCAACCAAGTGGGGCAACCTAATAATATTCATGTGGAGCCAACTAGAAAGCTTGATTCGAGTGCCATTTCTATCCTCAATGCCCCAATTACAGATGACGAAATAGTAAGAGTTGTCTTTAAGTCACCAAAGCACAAAAGCCCTGGTCCAGACAGATTTCCTACTGAATTTTACCAAATTACATGGTCTTTTATTGGTAATGATGTGATTAAAGCTTGCCAATATTTTTTCTCTTTAGGTCATATTCTTAGAGAGATGAATTGCACTTTTATTTCTTTAATTCCCAAGAATGTAGAGGCTGATTTACTAGAGAACTATCGACCCATATCTTTATGCAACTTCATTTACAAGATCATCTCCAAACTGTTAGTAGATAGATTGCAAAAGGTAATACACAAGATAATTAGTCCAAATCAAGCTACTTTCATCAAAGGGAGAAGTATACATCATAATATTCTGCTAGCTAATGACTTAGTCAAGGATCTGCACTTAAAAGGAAAAGGGACAAAAATCTGTTTTAAAGCTGATCTACGAAAAACCTTTGACTCAGTTAATAGGAACTTTATCTATAAGATGCTCCACGGTATGAACTTCCCTTAGCAATGGGTTAATTGAATTCAATGTTGCTTAGAAACTCCAAAGTTTTCAATACTCTTCAACGGCTCACCTATTGGTTTTTTTGGGAGCAAGAATGGCATCCGACAAGGCGATCCACTCTCTCTATATCTCTTTACTATTGCAATGGAAGGACTTAGCTATATGTTGAAATATGCGGTCTCTGATTGCAGTATTAAGGTACCTCATGCTGGCCCTATTCATATATCACATATAATCTTTGCAGATGATCTTCTTATCTTTCTTCGGAATGATTTAACTTCAGTAAGAAACCTAGCTACTATTCTGAATGATTTTGGTATAGTTTCTGGCCTTCAGTTAAATCATGCAAAAAGTAAAGTCTACATGAGCCCTTGCATTGAGGACAAAAATGTTATTGCACATACCCCAGGGGATAGTGAGGGAAATCTACCAGTTACATATCTTGATCTCCCACTCATATCCACTGGCATTCACAAAACCCACTGTCAGCCTATCCAATAAAAAATAAAGAATATAATTTCCTCCTGGAAAAATAGGCTTCTTTCAAAAGCAGGACGACTTGAACTCATCCGTTCGGTGTTGTACTCTTACTCTATATATTAGTCTAATGCATTTTTTCTGCCTATTTGACTTCTCCAAGATATTGAACGATTATTAATAAACTTCTTCTGGAATGGCACAAATGATAAGACAATGCATATGGTAAATTAGGACAGCATCTGCAAACCGAAAGATGAAGGGGGGCTGAACTTGAGAAATACTAGAGATTGGAATAAAGCATGTTTGGTAAAGCAATTGTGGGACATTTTGCAAAATAAATGTTCCTTATAGTCACAATGGGTTTCTGCTAGGTATCTTTTAAAAAATCGATTTGGGAAATTTCAACAAGAACATACCACTCTGCAGCTTGGAAAGGAATTTTAAAGGTAAGGAATTGGCTAATCAAACACATTTCTTATGCAATCTCTACTGGAACTAATACTAATATGTGGTACGATCCTTGAGTGAATGGGAAAAGTATATTTTAATTATATGATGACATAATACGAAAAGACCTTGGGGCTCCCAAAGATTGGAAGGTTTCCGAGTTCATTGCTTACGGTACCTGGTGTCTCCCTACTCCTATTTCTCCTGAAATGTTATCACTTTGGTCGACTATCAAAACTATTCCAATCAGGGGCAACCCTTCAGATGTACTTATTTGGCTTCATGACAATGGTAAATTTAGTGCCACATCCGCATGGAATCAAATTAGGCAAAGAAATAACAAGTGGCTCCCAAGCAGTTGGACATGGGATCGATCGGGATCACAGAGACATTCCTTATGTACATAGCAGGCCCTTCTGAATAAACTACCTACAATAGATAGTATGAAAAGAAGAGGTATCCATCATGTTAACCGATGCTCCCTTTGCATGCAACAAGAAGAAACTGTTGACCATCAGAATCTTTGAGTGTCAACACACAAACAATGCTCAGCTCTTGACAGAGATTATTAGAGACTCAAGATCATGTATGGAGAACGATCTCAAAATGGAGCACCTTACAAAGAGAGAAAAAGTTATTTTTATCAAATTCAATTTTGCTAGTAGCTAAAGATCTTGGGCATGATGTCAAAAGCTATACCCACAGGAAATCTTGGCATATCTGAACTTTAAATTTTATTTGTTGGCCATAGTTAAGAGTTATAATCTACAGTATGTGTAGTCATAACTACCGCATGAGTACTCTATGAGTTATCTAGCTTCGTCTATAACTTGTATAGACAAAGCTATTTGTAGAAACTTTACACAAAATCAATTTACTTTTCTTTATCAAAAAAAAAATTGAATTGACAGCCATTCTTTTTGTCCTCTACCTTAAGATGGATGAATTGATCAGTAGTAGAAATAAACCAAGCATTAATAGAGTTAGGATGCCATAAGACCCATATTCTACCAAAAGTTTCATTTTAGTCATTGGTAAACAGTTCTGTGTCCAGCCATATTAAATTCTTTTAAGCTTGAACGCGCGATTGTTAAATTTTCGTTTCCACTAGAATAACAATATCACATGCGGCAGACTTGATTATTCTGTTGAGCTCCCAACATTTCTCAGTCTTATTAAGTCCACGAACATTCCAGTATGTTATCTTCATCAGTAATAAACAAATGAAAAAGGTGGTAAGGTATTCATCCTACGACTTTAGATGGACTGTACCATCCTTTTTCTTATCCTTTGGTTTTGTATTTTCCTCCCGCACAATATCCTTACCTTTTATAGCTTTATTCCTATATTTATCCACTTCATCTACAGCTTGTGACGACACTGTAGCGGCGACCAGATCTAGGGCGATCTGTAGCGGCGACGACACTATAGCGGTGACCAGATCTAGGGCGACGGTACTGTAGCGGCGACGACACTATAGCGGTGACCAGATCTCCCTAGGGCGATCTGACTCTTGCAGCGTCAGCTTTCTCCCACGGGCGACGACACTGTAGCGGCGACCAGATCTAGGGCGACGGTACTGTAGCGGCGACGACACTATAGCGGCGACCAGATCTCCCTAGGGGGATCTGACTCCTGCAGCGTCGGCTTTCTCCCACGGGCGACGGGCGACGACACTGTAGCGGCGATCAGATCCCCCAAGGGCGACGGTACTGTAGCGGCGGCGACGACACTATAGCAGCGACCAGATCTAGGGCGACGGTACCGTAGCGGCGACAACACTGTAGCGGCGACGAGATCTCCCTAGGGTGATCTGACTCCTGTAGCATCGGCTTTCTCCCACGGGCGACGGGCGACGACATTATAGCGGCAATCAGATCTCCCAAGGGCGAAGGTACTGTAGCGGCGACGACGATACTGTAGCAACGACCAGATCTAGGGCGACGGTACTATAGTGTCACGCCCCCCCCGAATTATTACATTCAAGAAGTGTGACCATGTCTAAAATCAATAATATTATAATTCATCATCAATTCAATCCAGGATCCAATCTAACAATTTGAGGATGCTAAGAATCATTCAAAAATCAATATTCACAATTCATAAACATGTACGTTACATAAATCATAATCCACTTCACTTAGAGATTCACAAAATTCAAAGGCAACTCAACTAAACATCAACCACAACACAAATCCATAAACATAGAAGTATATACAATCACAAAAAGATAATTATTTACCATGAGTTCGTATCCTTATACAACTTAAACTTATCATTCCATACACATGAGCGGTCCTTTAAACTTTTACAACACATAAGTATCAACGGATCCTTAATATTACATCAGAAGTAAAGTTTACTATACAACAAAAACCATCATCCAACAAAATTAGCTCAAAAATCTTCTAGCCTTTCACTGCTTTAACCCAATTCTAGCTTTTCAGTGCGTGACAAGCTACCCTGAAAAATTTATATAGCAACGGGGTGAGCATAAAGAGCTCAACAAGTGTCTAACATATCCATGGCGATAGGAGAAGTTCAAGCAGGCTTAGTATCAAGTTACAAAAGTAGAAATACAAGTGTTCATTTGAAGTCATCTCATTTGATATAAAATCACAAAGGTTTACCTCGTTCAAAAATAGGCATTAGACATAACAATAGGAGAAAGGAAATTGGAGCATTTCATTGGCAAAAGAAGCATTTAGGCATGTATCAAATGGCACATGAAGCATTTAGGCACATATCAAAGGCATAAGAGTGTTTGGGGGCATAATAATGACAAACGAAACACTTCAAAGTATAACAAGTGAACCGAATAATAAACACAAGCTGTATGTGATTTTTGATGTAGCATGCATTCCATTTTTATCCAAAGCATAATATGAACTCATAAACAAAGCTTTGGATATCATATCAATAAACATAGAGGGCACTGTGGGACCATATACATAATGTGATTCATCCATTTCTGGATGACCACCAAGCATAAGTCTCCCACGTCTGGGAGCTCCATCCACCCACGTCTGAGTGAAGTCAATGGGGCCGGCAGAGCAATCGCGGGCTCTAAGCATAACTCCCTTTACCATTTCTGGCAAAGGTTCACAATATCCCACAAGACACTAGAGTACAAAAGGGTAGTATGAACAATAACATTGACACATATCAGAAGCACATGCGGAACAACGAAGATATGCATGTGCCTTTATCAAACAAGGAAATGCAAACAAAGCATTATATAATAAATTTCAGTTATACAATAATTTCAGGATGAACAATACAAGAACTTCAAAGGACTAATATAAAGCTCAATTGAAGAAGAATTTAGCAGAAATCATATTTCCAATAGGATGAAAATTGAATAGGCAAAACCCAACAAAGTTTTCAATTCTAATAGAATTTGAATGGTACATTTCCTGAATTGTTTGAGTGACCAAGCATGCTCCAAATTACTAAAAATAGGTGTCATTGGAAAGTAGTATCAATCTATTTTCGGATGAACTCAGATTTATAATTTTTTGAGTTCTTAACAGGAAGTTACAACAAATAGAGTAAAGGAAGGTCAGAATTGATCATCTCTGTTTTGCAGAATTGATAGAGTCAATTTAAACAGATGTTTCAGAAGGCAAACATACTTCAAAATTACTACATTATTTGTCAAAAGAAAGATATGCGAATCTAGTTTCAAAAGAACCAAGCTTTTTATAATTCAGAATTTTCTCTAGAGAGTTACGAGCAATTTAGTAACAAAAGATCAGATATTTTAGTCCCTATTTTGCAGAATCTGTAGGGTTAATTGAAACAGAAGTCTTAGTAGGCATTTAAACTCCAAATCATTCAATCTTAGTTCAAAATAAAGATATTTGAGTCTACTTTCAAATGGATTATGTTTTGCCTAAATCAAAGTTTAGTGCTAAAAGTTAGATCCAAAACAATGTATAGAAGTCGGATTACCGAAAAAATTTCAGATTCATGGCTTTGTATCAAAAGGAAAGAACGGTTTGGCACTAAGCTGAAATCTTTTGAATTATGAAGAATTAAAAGGAAAACAGAGATAAGGAATTCTGTAGGAAGAGGTTAGGACACTTGCCTTAGATGAGTTTGATTCCCAAATATAGGGAGTTGATGCAAAACCTCAAACAAAGTTTCCTCTTCTTCTTCTCCTTCTTCTTCTTCTTCTTCTCTTCTTCTTCTTCTCCTCAAACTAACGTTGGCTGAAAAGTTTCTTTTTAATGGTGCCTTAAATTACTTAGGTTTGGCTCATGCTAAAATAGTGAGGTGGCAAGCATGCATGGGGGTTTAGGTGTCAACTTTAGAATAAATGCTAAGTGGCTCATCCTTGTTAATGACACATGTCCTCCATTTTATTTTATTTTTTTATTTTTTTATTTACTCAATTCTGAATATTCTATAAATCATCTCAAACTTTTAATATTTACTCTTAGGTCCTTAGCCATAAACTTTAATATAATATTATTTAATAAAAAAATTATTAAATAATCCTCATATTTACAAACAAGCATTTACTAATTTTTTTTTTTTAAATGGGGGATGTTACATATAGCGGCGATAACACTGTAGCGGCGACGAGATCTCCCTAGGGCGATCTGACTCCTGCAGCGTTGGCTTTCTCCCACGGGCGACGGTACTATAACAGCAATATGATCTCCCTTACTGTAGTGGTGATCAGATCTCCTGCAGCGTCGGCTTCTCCCCAAGGGAGACGATACTGTAGCGGTGACCAGATTTACCTAGGGCGACGGTACTGTAGCGGCGATCTGATATACTGCGATAGTGGCTTTTCCCTATGGCGACGATTCTGTAGCGGCGACCAGAGGAGGGATCAAACATGGCAGCGACGGCCCCTAGGGCTGGTGATGGTGGTGGGAGGGTTGATACGATGGCAAGAGTCCCTACCGTTACCCCTCAATCTGCTCCTCCAACATATCCTCTCCAGAGAGAAACTCCTTCGACGAAGCAGCATCGAAGTAGGTCGCGCTCTAGATCGCGGCAGCCTGCTCTCATTTCCAGTGACCCTCGGCCTTGGACAAGCCTCTTCAAGGCTCCAGTTGGAAGTCCGGATCTAAGCTTGGAATTCTTTACTCCAGAAGTTCAGGCTGATAAGAAGATTGCTGTATACGAGACTGCTGATTCAGCAGAGCTTATTGAGACATGGTCTATGGCGATTGTTGGCTATGTGGTAGGTCTCAAAACATCTTATTTCCCACTATCCTCATTTATCAAAACTCGATGGGGAATTTCATCATTTGATCTTCATATGCTGGAGAACGGATTCTTTATTTGCAAGCTATACTTTGAAGAAGATTTGCAATGGGTCCTTGAAGGATTCTGGACTATTCGCGGCCATCCAATGATTCTACGACGCTGGTCTCCTGACGTCCGTTTGGAGTTAGGTAGCCTACAGTCTATTCCATTATGGGTATCCTTTCAAGGTCTTCCCCTACATCTTTGGAGTCGACGTTTTATTGCAAAGTTATGCAGCACTCTGGGACAGCCACTCTACATCGACAAAGCAACAGTAGCTCAGACGAGATTAGCATTTGCATGAGCATGGGTACTGGTTTCTTCCGACGAAGATCGTCCAAATGAGGTTTTCTATCGTGATCTTGACGGGAACACTCGGAAGGTACATGTCTCATATTCCGGGAAACCACAACGATGTCAACATAGCTTATCTTTTGGTCATGCAAATAGAGCTTGTCAGCAAACTCCAAAACCGATCACAAAGGTCTATCGACCACGTCAAGCACCTCAGCAACAAAGCGAGTCTTCTCTAATGGCAGTAGCACCGATGGTGGCGAAGACTATTGAGCATTCCGACTCGCAAGGACAGCACCGCGGACAGAAAGATAAATCCAAAACTTTACCTCTTCCTATAATGTTTGAGCCTTCCACAATAGAAGTTTCCCATAGTACTAGTGGACAGGAGAAGCATAAGTCAGGAACTTCATCTCCTCCAATATCTTCGGAGTCGTCCACAATAACTCAACGAACTCAAGCCCAAACAAATCTAGCCAGCAAGGATATTCTTCCTCAACAAACTCAAGCCGCAACAAACATCGCCAACAAGGATATTCTCTCTCAATAAACTCATGCCCCAATAAACCTCTCTAGCCAGGCTGCTCCAATAAGTACTAACCAGGATATTGTGCTGCTACAATCTTATCATGCTTCAACAAACCCTGCCAATCAAGACCACATGATTCAAGGTATTTTAAAGTTTAAACGTTTGAAGCATATATACTAGTGAAATTGAATTGATAGCCATTCATTTTGTCCTCTACCTTAAGATGGATGAATTGATCAGTAGCAGAAATAAACCAAGCATTAATAGTGTTAGGATGTCATAAGACCCATATTTTACCAAAAGTTTCATTTGAGTCATTGGTAAACAGTTCTGCGTCCGGCCATATTAAATTCTTTTGAGCTTGAATGCGCGATTGTTTAATTTTCATTTCTACTAGAATAACAATATCACATGCGGCAGACTTGATTATTCTCTTGAGCTCCCGACATTTCTCAATCTTATTAAGTCCACGAACATTCTAGCATGTTATCTTCATCAGTAATAAACAAATGAAAAAGATGGTAAGGTATTCATCCTACAACTTTGGATGGACTGTACCATCCTTTTTCTTATCCTTTGGTTTTGTATCTTTCTCCCGCACAATATCCTTACCTTTTATGGTATTATTCCTATATTTATCCACTTCATCTACAGCTTGCAGATGTTTAAACTTTGAAATCTCTTGAATCATGTAGTCTTGATTGGCATGGTTTGTTGAAGCATGATAAGATTGTTGCGGCATAATATCCTGGTTAGTATTTGTTGGAGCAGCCTGACTAGAGAGGTTCATTGGGGCATGAGTTTGTTGAGACAGAATATCCTTGTTGGTGATGTTTGTTGAAGCCTGAGTTTGTTGAGGAAGAATATCCTTGCTGGCGAGATTTGTATGGGCATGAGTTTGTTGAGCTATTGTGGACAGATCCGAAGATATTGGAAGAGATGAATTTCCTGACTTATGCTTCTCCTGTCCACTAGTACCATGGGAAACTTCTGTTATGGAAGGCTCAGACATTATAGGAAGAGGTAAAGTTTTGGATTTGTCCTTCTGTCCGCGGTGTTGTCCTGGCGAGTCAGAATGCTCAATAGTCTTCGCCACCATTGGTGCTACTACCATTAGAGAAGACTCGCTTTGTTGCTGAGGCGCTTGACGTGGTCGATAGAACTTTGTGGTCGGTTTTGGAGTTTGTTGACAAGCTCCATTTGCATGACCAAAAGATAAGCAATGCTGACATCGTTGTGGCTTCCAGGAATATGAGACATGTACTTTCCGAGTGTTCCCGTCAATATCACGATAGAAAACCTCATTAGGAAGATCTTCGTCGGAAGAAACCAATACACATGCTCGTGCAAATGCTAATCTCGTCTGAGCTGTTGTTGCTTTGTCGATGTAGAGTGGTTGTCCCAGAGTGCTGCATAACTTTGCAATAAAACGTCGACTCCAAAGATGTAGAGGAAGACCTTGAAAGGATACCCATAATGGTATAGACTGTATGCTATCTAACTCCAAACGGACATCAGGAGACCAGCGTCGTAGAATCATTGGATGGCCGCGAATAGTCCAGAATCCTTCGAGGACCCATTGCAAATCTTCTTTAGAGTATAGCTTGCAAACAAAGAATCCGTTCTCCAACATATGAAGATCAAATGACGATATTCCCCATCGAGTTTTGATAAATGAGGATAGTGGGAAATAAGATGTTTTGAGACCTATCACATAGCCAACAATCGCCATAGACCATGTCTCAATAAGCTCTGCTGAATCAGCAGTCTCGTATACAGCAATCTTCTTATCAGCCTGAACTTCTGGAGTAAAGAATTCCAAGCTTAGATCCGGACTTCCAACCGGAGCCTTGAAGAGGCTAGTCCAAGGCCGAGGGTCACTGGAAATGAGAGCAGGCTGCCGCGATCTAGAGCGCGACCTACTTCAATGCTGCTTCATCGAAGGAGTTTCTCACTGGAGAGGATATGGTGGAGGAGTAAATTGAGGGGTAATGGTAGGGAGTCTTGCCATCGTATCAACCCTCCCGCCACCGTTGCCAGCCCTAGGGGCCGTCGCTGCCATGTTTGATCCCTCTTCTGGTCGCCGCTACAGAATCATCGCCATAGGGAAAAGCCACCGCCGCAGTATATCAGATCGCCGCTACAGTATCGTCGCCCTTGGGGAGAAGCTGACGCTGCAGGAGATCCGATCACCACTACAGTAAGGGAGATCAGATAGCTGCTACAGTACCGTCGCCCGTGGGAGAAAGCCAACGCTGCAGGAGTCAGATCGCCCTAGGGAGATCTCGTCGCTGCTATAGTGTCGTCGTCGCTACAGTACCGTCGCCCTAGATCTGGTCGCTGCTACAGTGTCGTCGCCCTAGATTTCTTGTAAGTTTCTATTCTTTCTTTCTACTACTCCATTTTATTGAGGATTTCTTGGAGTAGAGAAGTTGTGGTTGTATCCATTAGATTCATAAAATTTTTAGAAATCACGGTTTTGAAATTCACCACCGTGATCACTTCGAATTGACGAAATCATAAAACCCTTTTCATTTTGAACAAGTTTACAAAACTTAGAGAAATACCTAAAGCATTCACTTTTGTGTATCAAAAAATAAGTGCATGTGTATCTATTATAATCATCCATGATGACAAATGCGTATTTGCTACCTCCTAGGTTTGATGTAACAATTGGTCCGAACAAGTCCATATGGATCAATTGCAAAGGTCTAGAGGTGCTTATTTGGTTCTTATGTTTGAAGTTACTTTTTATTTGTTTTCCTAGTTGACAAGCATCACACACATTATCTTTGATGAACTTGATATGAGGAATTCCTCTTACAAGTTCTTTAGATGAAATTTGGGTGATTAGTTTCATGCTAGCATGACCTAATCTCTTATGCCAAAGCCAAGCATCATCATTCAAAACCGAAAAACATATTTCATTGCAAAGATCATTAATGTCAATGGTGTATACGTTATTTTATTTTAGTACAATCATAGATGTGTTTTTGTGTGGTTTCTCAATAATGCAAGCATTAGATTCAAATTTAACAATATATCCTTTATCACATAATTGACTAATGCTCAAGAGGTTACGCTTTAAGCTATCAACTAACAATACATCTTCAATAAAGAAGTTGGATTTGTTACTAATGGTTCATTTGCCAATGATTTTACCCTTGTTGTTGTCTCCAAAGGTGATATATCCTTCATCTATGCTAGCGAGCTTAGAGAATTGAGATGGATCTCCAGTCATATGCATTGAGCATCCACTATCAAGGAACCATCTCTTGCTCGTAGCTTGTGATAGTACATTTTTCTACAAAAAAGGATGATTTTTAAGTATCCACTTGACCTTGGGTGCCTCAAAAATCGATCTATATTGCTTATCATATTATATTGAGTCATTTAAGGTTATTTTAGGAACCCAAATCAATTTATGTGGACTACATTCTTTAAATGGACAATGATAAGCTACATGCCCAAATTTACAACAAAAGTTACATTTCTTTCGCGGTTGGATTATGGTGAGAGCTACTCACAAATCTGATTCTGCCTTTTCTATGAACGTGACCCTTGTTGGCAAGGATCATGTTCAAGGATTTGCTACCAACCTCAAACTTTTCTAAGGTTTTCTTAAGTAGCAAGTTTTTTTTTTGAAGTAATTCTAGTTCATCACATTTTGTACAGGATGCTAAGCAATTTTCATTCTCAATCTTTACTCTATCAAAGTTGCTAATAAGAGAAGCATGTTCCTTTTTCAAAGAGTTGTACTTTTTACTTAAGATTCTACATTCATCAAACAATTCATAAAAAGTACTTGAAAGCTCATCGAAAGTTAAATTTGCGTCTAATGAACTTATTACCTCATCTCCAATAACCATTAGTGTATAGTGAGCAACTTGCTCGGTGTTGGTTGGCTCCTCTTCTTCAGAAGCACTTGAGTCATCCCATATAGTTTTGAGAGCCTTCTTCTTTGGTTGCCTCCTCTTTGCTTGAGGACATTCACGCTTGAAGTGTCTCAGCTTCTTGCATTTGTGATAAATTACTTGATTTTTCTTGGGTTCAAATTTATTTTTGGTGTCATTTTTAAATTTATTCCTTTTAATAAATTTTTTAAATTTTCTTGTTTTCTTTCAAGTGGTCTTCTTGAGTTTTTAGTGTCATATCCTTCCTGTTCTTTGGAAGGGTGTCCTCAAGCTCTTCATGAGCTTCACAAGTCATTTCATAGGTTATTAGTGACCTAATTAGTTCTTCAAGAGGAAAATTACTTAGATCTTTGGCTTTTTGAATGGTCGTTACTTTAGGATCCTAACTTTTTGGAAGGGATCTTAAAATCTTATTAACAAGTTCAAAATTTGAGAAACTTTCATCAAGTCCTTTTAGACCATTGATGATATCCGTAAATCAGGTGTACATGTCTCCAATGGTCTCACTCGGTTTCATTCGAAATAACTCATAAGAATGCACTAAAAGATTAAATTTTGACTTCTTCACTCTCTAGTCCCTTCATGAGTCGAGTGTCATTTCTATCCTCAATGCCCCAATTACAGATGACGAAATAGTAAGAGTTGTCTTTAAGTCACCAAAGCACAAAAGCCCTGGTCCAAATGGATTTCCTACTGAATTTTACCAAATTACATGGTCTATTATTGGTAATGATGTGATTAAAGCTTGCCAACACTTTTTCTCTTCAGGGCATATTCTTAGAGAGATGAATTGCACTTTTATTTCTTTAATTCCTAAGAATGCAGGGGCTGATTCACTAGAGAACTATCGATCCATATCTTTATGTAACTTTATTTATAAGATCATCTCCAAATTGTTAGCAGATAGATTGCAAAAGGTAGTACACAAGATAATTAGTCCAAATCAGGTTGCTTTCATCAAAGGGAGAAGTATATATAATAATATTCTACTTGCTAATAACTTGGTCAAGGATCTGCAATCAAAAGCAAGAGGGACAAAAATTTGTTTTAAAGCTGATCTACGAAAAGCCTTTAACTCAGTTAATAGGAAATTTATCTATAAGATGCTCTACGGTATGAACTTCCCTCAACAATGGGTTAATTGGATTCAATGATGCTTAGAAACTCCAAAGTTTTCAATACTCTACAACGGCTCACCTATTGGTTTTTTTGGGAGCAAGAATGACATCCGACAAGGCGATCCACTCTCTCCATATCTCTTTACTATTGCAATGGAAGGACTTAGCTACATGTTGGAATATGCAGTCTCTGATGGCAGTATTAAGGTACCCCAACTTATCAAAAAAAAAAGTATTAAGGTGCCCCATGCTGGCCCTATTCATATATCACATATAATCTTTGCAGATGATCTTCTTATATTTTTTTCAAAATGATTTAACATCAGTAAGAAACCTGGCTACTAATCTAAATGATTTTGGTATAGTTTATGACCTTCAATTAAATTATGCGAAAAGTAAAGTCTACATGAGCCCTTGCATTGAGGACAAAGATGTTATTGCACATACCCTAAGGGTTAGTGAGGGAAATCTGCCAGTTACATATCTTGGTCTCACACTCATATCCACTGGCATTCACAAAACCCACTGTCAGCCTATCTTGTAAAAAATAAAGAATAGAATTTCCTCCTGGAAAAATAGGCTTCTTTCAAAAGTAGGACGACTTGAACTCATCCGTTCGGTGTTGTACTCTTACTCTATATATTGGTCTAATACATTTCTTCTACCTATTGGACTTCTCCAAGATATTTTATTTTTGATAAGTAAAAATAAATTAATTTTTTGTAAAGTTTCTATAAATAGTTTTGCCTATAAAAGTTATAGACGAAGCTAGGTAACTCGTAGAGTACTCATGCGGTAGTTATGACTACACATGCTGTAGATTATAACTCTTAACTGTGGCCAATAAATAAAATTTAAAGTCTAGATATCCCAAGATTTTCGGTGGGTATAGCTTTTAACATCATGCCCAAGATCTTTAGCTAATAGCAAAATTGAATTTGATAAAAATATCTTTTTCTCTTTGTGTAAGGTGTTCCATTTTGATATCATTCTCCATACATGATCCTGAGTCTCTAATAATCTTTGTCAAGAGCTGAGCATTATTTGTGTGTTGACACTCAAAGATTCTGCTACATCTTTCCTTCCACATCCACCAAATAGCGCATCTGAATATAACCTTTGTCAATTGTGTTAGAGACCCTTTTCTTGAAAAACATTGCATGAGGTCACCTAATTCTTGATGCAAGTTTAGTTGCGGCATTCTATTGAGTTCGAATCGCTAGAGAATCTCCTTCCATATCTATTTAGTATAGTCACAAGCAAAATAGAGATGGTCAACAGTTTCTTCTTGTTGCATGCAAAGGGAGCATCGGTTAACATGATGGATACCTCTTCTTTTCATATTGTCTATTATAGATAGTTTATTCAGAAGGGCCTGCCATGTACATAAGGAATGTCTCTGTGATCCCGGTCGATCCCATGTCCAACTGCTTGGGAGCCACTTGTTTTTTCTTTGCCTAATTTGATTCCATGCGGATGTGGCACTAAATTTGCCATTGTCATGAAGCCAAATAAATACATCTGAATGGTTGTTCCTGATTGGAATAGCTGTGATAGTCGGCCAAAGTGATAACATTTCAGGAGAAATAGGAGTAGGGAGACACCAGGTACCATTAGCAACGAACTCAGAAACCTTCTAATCTTTGGGAGCCCCAAGGTCTTTTCGTATTCTGTCACCATATAATTGAAATATACTTTTCCCATTCGCCCAAGGATCATACCACATATTAGTATTAGTTCCAATAGAGATTGCGTAAGAAATGTGTTTGATTAGCCAATTCCTTGCCTTTAAAATTTCTTTCCAAGCTGCATAGTGGTATGTTCTTGTTGAAATTTTCCAAATCGATTCTTTTGAAAGATGCCTAGTAGAAGTCCATTGTGAGCATAAGGAACATTTGTTTTGTAAAAGGTCCCACAATTGCTTTACCAAACATGCTTTATTCCAATCTCTAGTATTTCTCAGGTTCAGCCCCCCTTCATCTTTCGGTTTGCAGATGCTGTCTCAATTTACCATATGCATTGTCTTATAATTTGTGTCATTCCAAAAGAAGTTTATTAATAACCATTTAATATCTTGGAGAAGTCCAATAGGCAGAAGAAATGCATTAGACCAATATATAGAGTAAGAGGACAACACCAAACGGATGAGTTCAAGTCGTCCTGCTTTTGAAAAAAGCCTATTTTTCCAGGAGGAAATTCTATTCTTTTTTTTTGTAGGATAGGCTGACATTGGGTTTTGTGAATGCTAGTGGATATGAGTGGGAGACCAAGATATGTAACTGGTAGATTTCCCTCACTAACCCCTAGGGTATGTGCAATAACATCTTTGTCATCAATGCAAGGGCTCATGTAGACTTTACTTTTCGCATGATTTAACTGAAGGCAAGAAACTATACCAAAATCATTCAGAATAGTAGCCATATTTCTTACTGAAGTTCAATCATTCTGAAGAAAGATAAGAAGATCATCTGCAAAGATTATATGTGATATATGAATAGGGTCAGCATGGGGTACCTTAATACTTTTTTTTTTTATAAGTTGGGGTACCTTAATACTACCATCAGAGACCGCATATTCCAATATATAGCTAAGTCCTTCCATTACAATAGTAAAGAGATATGGAGAGAGTGGATCGCCTTATCGGATGTCATTCTTGCTCCCAAAAAAAACCAATAGGTGAGCCGTTGAAGAGTATTGAAAACTTTGGAGTTTCTAAGCAATATTAAATCCAATTAACCCATTGCTAAGGGAAGTTCATACCGTAGAGAATCTTATAGATAAAGTTCCTATTAACTGAGTCAAAGGCTTTTTGTAGATCAACTTTAAAACAGATTTTTGTCCCTTTTGCTTTTGAGTGCAGATCGTTGACCAAGTCATTAGCAAGCAAAATATTATGATGTATACTTGTCCCTTTGATGAAAGCAGCCTGATTTGAACTAATTATCTCGTGTATTACCTTTTGTAATCTATCTGCTAACAGTTTGGAGATGATCTTGTAAATAAAGTTACATAAAGATATGAGCCGATAGTTCTCTAGTGAATCAGCCACTGCATTCTTAAGAATTAAAGAAATAAAAGTGCAATTAATCTCTCTAAGAATATGCCCTGAAGAGAAAAAGTGTTGGCAAGCTTTAATCACATCATTACCAATAATAGACCATGTAATTTGATAAAATTCAGTAGGAAATCCATCTGGACCAGGGTTTTTGTGCTTTGGTGACTTAAAGACAACTCTTACTATTTCGTCATTTGTAATTGGGCCATTAAGGATAGAAATAGCATACGAATCAAGCTTTCTAGTTGGCTCCACATGAATATTATTAGGTTGCCCCTCTTGGTTGAGTAAGGAATAAAAAAATTGCTCAGTGTATGCTTTAACCTCATCTAAATTCTCAATAAGATTGTTATCTTTGTCTCTGCATTTCCTGATGCGGTTAACGGCTCTTCGAGTAGCAATAGAAGCATAAAAAAACATAGTATTGGAATCCCCTAAAATAAGTCAATGCTGTCGAGACTTCTGTTTTGCAAAACTTTCCTCCTGCTTTAAGGCTTGCATGAAGTTATTTCTAGCTTCTATCTCTTTGTCGATAAGATTCTCATCATTGGGCTGAAGTTGCAGCTCATGTTGCGTTGCTATTAGTTCCTTTCTGCAAAATTGAACTCGGGTGGTAATATTGCCAAAGGTATTTGTATTCACTCCTTAAGTGCTGCTTTGCAGGCTTTGAATTTTTGAAATAAGATGTAAGGGGGGGATCCATGCACATTAACATTCCAAGCTGATCTGATAACATCAAGGAACTGAGGATGAGTACTCCACATGTTAAAGAATCTAAACGGTTTCTTGTCTTTTAGTGTTGCTTTATCTGCGTGTAAGTACATTAAAGAATGATTAGAAAACAATGGAGCATCATACTCAAGAAGTGAATCAGGGTAAACTATTAACCATTCTTGATTAATCAGACATCTATCGAGTCGAGCCATTATTTTTCTGATAGTAACACATTGATTACTCCAGGAGAGCCAATTACCCACAGATTTCATATCAGTCAATGCTGTAGTATCTATGTAATCATTAAAACTCTGAAGCTGACTTTCTGAAAGCTGTCTACCCCGCACTTTTTTATTTGTATACCGAACAGTATTAAAGTCACCAAGAATAATCCAAGGTACATTAAGACAGCCATTTGCAATGTTAGTTAGATCAGACCATAGTGTATTTCTTTCTTGCATACTGTTTGAAGCATATATACCAGTGAAATTGAATTGACAGCCATTCTTTTTGTTCTCTACCTTAAGATGGATGAATTGATCAGTAGCAGAAATAAACCAAGCATTAATAGAGTTAGGATGTCATAAGACCCATATTCTACCAAAAGATTCATTTGAGTCATTGGTAAACAGTTTTGCGTCCGGCCATATTAAATTCTTTTGAGCTTGAACTCACGATTGTTTAATTTTTATTTTCACTAGAATAACAATATTACATGAGGCAAACTTGATTATTCTGTTGAGCTCCAGATATTTCTCAGGCTTATTAAGTCTACGAACATTCCAGCATGTTATCTTCCTCAGTAATAAACAAATGAAAAAGGTGGTAAGATATTCATCCTACGACTTTGGATGGACTGTACCATCCTTTTTCTTATCCTTTGGTTTTGTATTTTCCTCCCGCACAATATCCTTCCCTTTTATGGCTTTATTTCTATATTTATCCACTTCATCTACAGCTTGCAGATGTTTACACTTTAAAATACCTTAAATCATGTGGTCTTGATTGGCAGGGTTTGTTGAAGCATGATAAGATTGTTGCGGCACAATATCCTGGTTAGTACTTGTTAGAACAGCTTGGCTAGAGAAATTTGTTAGGTCATGAGTTTGTTGAGACAAAATATCCTTGTTGGCGAAGTTTGTTGCGGCCTGAGTTTGTTGAGGAAGAATATCCTTGCTAGCGAGATTTGTTTGGGCCTGAGTTCATTGATCTATTATGGACGGATCCGATGATATTGGAAGAGATGAAGTTCCTGACTTATGCTTCTCCTGTCCACTAGTACCATGGGAAATTTCTATTGTGGAAGGCTCAGACATTATAGGAAGAGGTAAAGTTTTGGATTTGTCCTTCTGTCTACAGTGCTGTCCTTGCGAGTCGGAATGCTCAATAGTCTTCGCCACCATCGGTGCTACTGCCATTAGAGAAGACTCACTTTGTTGTTGAGGCGCTTGATGTGGTCGATAAACGTTTGTGATCGGTTTTGGAGTTTGTTGACAAGCTCCATTTGCATGACCAAAAGATAAGCAACGCTGACATCGTTGTGGCTTCCAGGAATATGAGACATGTACCTTCTGAGTGTTCCCATCAAGATCATGATAGAAAACCTCATTAGGAAGATCTTCGTTAGAAGAAACCAGTACACATGCTCGTGCAAATGCTGATCTCGTCTGAGCTACTGTTGCTTTGTCGATGTAGAGTGGTTGTCCCAGAGTGCTGCATAACTTTGCAATAAAACGTCGACTCCAAAGATGTTGAGGAAGACCTTGAAAGGATACCTATAATGGAATAGACTGTCAGCTATCTAACTCCAAACGAACATCAGAAGGCCAACATCGTAGAATCATTGGATGGCCGCGAATAGTCCATAATCCTTCGAGGACCCGTTGCAAATCTTCTTCAGAGTATAGCTTGGAAACAAAGAATCCATTCTCCAGCATATGAAGATCAAATGACGATATTCCCCATCAAGTTTTGATAAATGAGGATAGTAGGAAATAAGATATTTTGAGACCTACCACATAGCCAACAATTGCCATAGACCATGTCTCAATAAGCTCTGATGATTCAGCAATCTCGTATACAACAATCTTCTTATCAGCCTGAGCTTCTGGAGTAAAGAATTCCAAGCTTAGATCCGGACTTCCAACCGGAGCCTTGAAGAGGCTAGTCCAAGGCCGAGGGTCACAGGAAATGAGAGCAGGCTGTCGTGATCTAGAGCGTGACCTGCTTCGATGCTGCTTCGTCGAAGGAGTTTCTCTCTGGAGAGGATATGGTGGAGGAGCAACTTACGGGGTAACAGTAGGGAGTCTTGCCATCGTATCAACCCTCCCGCCACCGTCGCTAGCCCTAGGGGCCGTCATTGCCATGTTTGATCCCTCTTCCGGTCGCCGCTATAGAATCGTCGCAATAGGGAAAAGCCACCGCTGTAGTATGTCAGATCGTCGCTATAGTACCGTCGCCCTAGATATTGAACGGTTATTAATGAACTTCTTCTGGAATGGCACAAATGATAAGACAATGTATATGGTAAATTGGGACAGCATCTGCAAACCGAAAGATGAAGGGGGGCTGAACCTGAGAAATATTAGAGATTGGAATAAAGTATGTTTGGTAAAGCAATTGTGGGACCTTTTACAAAACAAATGTTCCTGATGGTCACAATGGGCTTCTGCTAGGTATCTTTCAAAGGAATCGATTTAGGAAATTTCAACAAGAACATACCACTCTGCAGCTTGGAAAGAAATTTTAAAGGCAATGAATTGGCTAATCAAACACATTTCTTACGCAATCTCTACTGGAACTAATACTAATATATGGTACGATCCTTGGGTGAATGGGAAAAGTATATTTCAATTATATGGTGACAAAATACAAAAAGACCTTGGGGCTCCCAAAGATTGGAAGGTTTCCGAGTTCATTGCTAATGGTACCTGGTGTCTCCCTACTCCTATTTCTCTTGAAATGTTATCACTTTGGCCGACTATCACACCTATTCCAATCAGGAACAACCCTTCAGATGTATTTATTTGGCTTCATGACAATGGCAAATTTAGTGTCACATCCGCATGGAATCAAATTAGGCAAAGAAATAACAAGTGGCTCCCAAGCAGTTGGACATGGGATCGACCGGGATCACAGAGACATTCCTTATGTACATGGCAGGCCCTTCTGAATAAACTATCTATAATAGACAATATGAAAAGAAGAGGTATCCATCATGTTAACCGATGCTCCCTTTGCATGCAACAAGAAGAAACTATTGACCATCTCTATTTTGCTTGTGACTATACTAAATAGATATGGAAGGAGATTCTCTAGCGATTCGAACTCAATAGAATGCCGCAACTAAACTTGCATCAAGAATTAGGTGACCTCATGCAATGTTTTTCAAGAAAAGGGTCTCTAACACAATTGACAAAGGTTATATTCAGATGCGCTATTTGGTGGATGTGAAAGGAAAGATGTAGCAGAATCTTTGAGTGTCAACACACAAATAATGCTCAGCTCTTGACAAAGATTATTAGAGACTCAGGATCATGTATGGAGAATGATCTCAAAATGGAGCACCTTACACAAAGAGAAAAAGATATTTTTATCAAATTCAATTTTGCCATTAGCTAAAGATCTTGGGCATGATGTTAAAAGCTATACCCATAGGAAATCTTGGCATATCTGGACTTTAAATTTTATTTGTTGGCCACAGTTAAGAGTTATAATCTATAGCATGTGTAGTCATAACTACCGCATGAGTACTCTACGAGTTACCTAGCTTCGTCTATAACTTGTATAGACAAATCTATTTGTAGAAACTTTATACAAAATTAATTTACTTTTACTTATAAAAAAAAAAGTCCCTTCATGAGTCACTTTGAGTGTGCCAAATGTCAAAAGCCGTTTCACAAATCAATACTCGATTAAACTCACTTTTATCTAATGCGTAAAATAAAGCAGTCATCGCCTTTGCGTTTAAAGCGAAAGTCTTCTTCTCCAAATCATTCCAATCGTTTATTGGAAGAGAAGACTTCTGAAAGTCATTTTCTACAATATTCCATAATTTGAAATCTATTGAAATTAGGAAGATCCTTATTCTAGTCTTCCAATATGTGGAATCCATCCCATTGAACATGGATGGACGTGTAATTGAATTGCCCTCTAGGTTGCCGGCAAATGTCATCTCTCTTAGGTTTAAAACCAAATGAGAGTGAACTTTGCTCTGATACCAATTGTTAGGATCAAGAGCAGCACTAAGAGGAGGGGTGAATTAGTGTAGAGGAAAACTTTCACGATTTCAAAAGACTTATGTTTCGATTAAAACTGATTCGGACAAAAATGGTTTCGATTCAATCCGTTTTGGAGAAATTATAAACTTGAAAGCTTTTGTAAAAGTGCAAGAGAGAATTAAGGGGATTTTCAATAATGTAAATTGCTCAAATGAAAAGCAAACCAGGATTTAGAGTGGTTCGGTCAACGTGACCTACATCCACTTTCGGATTCCTCCTCCGACGAGGTCTTTGACATCCACTAAAGGCCTTCTTTCAAAAGGTGAAGACCAACCACCTCTTTTATAGTGCTTTCTCCTTTTTACGAGTTTAGGAGAGAACCCTTACAAGTCTCACACCTCTCTTGAATGATCTCAAAACTTAGAAAAGGAGGAGGAGGACTCTAGCACTTGTTTATAAAACTTTTACACCCCAACAACTCAAGATTATCTCAATGCTTTCATGTCCTTTCATGCAGAAAATGGTGGGGTTTGTATAGGCCCCAATAGCTTCAAAATTAGAGCTAAAAAGTGTCACATCCCTGGAATCCGGGGTACTGGTGGTACCACCGCCGTTTCTGGGTGGTACTACTGCCGGTAATATGTCACTGAGTGGTACCACCACCGAACAGGGGCGGTACCACCGCTGGCAGCACCACTGCTGATGGTACCACCTCCTAGAAAACTAGGGGCACTGCCTTCCAACCGGTGCCACTGCCGACCCTGGCGGTGCCACTACCGTTGAATTAGGTGCTCAATTCGGCCCAATTCAGCCCTATTAAGTGCCCGATTGCCCATAATTAAGTTAGTGGGATTATCTCCCAATCTTAACTTAATTTATGCTCTAACTACAATAATTAAGACATAATTTACAGTGCTTCTTGTTCCGGTGTGTCAATTGCTCTTCCGACAAGCTTCCAGCATACTTCTGGCGAACATCTGACGAACTCTCGGCAATGTTCCGATGAACTCCCGGTAAGCTTCTGGACTTTACGATGATCTTCTTGGCGAGTTCCAACCAGCTTCTTTGGCAAGCTCCTAGACTTCTCGATTGGTTCCCATAGAACTTCCGACGAACTGTCACGGACAAACTTCGAAATAGGATGTTTGATGTAATGCTTATGTATGTCCGTGTCTTTTGGCATGTTCATACCTTGTATAGCATGTAGAGGGACGGCCGAAGGCTTAATAGTCCCATTTTAGTTGGGTTGGTGGCCTCTTTAGGCTTGTAAATAAAGGTTGTGTCATGTGGACACGTGTGAGATATTCTCGGTCTATAATGGACCATTTTACCCTTTGTTGTGCCACTGTTCAGAGCTTCTAAAGCCTGTTTGTAATTTGCATTGTCTATGAAGTGTTTTTCGGAGATGTTTGCTTGTGGATCCCGATTGAGGCGTTCTCTCTAACCTGTTCTCTCTTTTGTTGGTCCTAAGGGACAATGGGAGGCTTCGGGGAGGCTGACCTTTGCGGACGGACACGCAAGGGTGCCGCACGACTTAGGCAAAACAAGCTAAGTCCGTGACAGATGGTATCAGAGCGGGACAAGCATTCATAGAAACACTTAGCATGCAAACGTGGGGGACCTAGCGGGGCTGCGTTGAGGGTAGTCAGCACACGCGTGACCATTTGGGGGGAAAATGGGCATGGAGATATAGGGAAAAGGAGTCGCTCGGTGGAGCGAGCATCTGACATTGGTATTCAGAGGAATGGCCAACCCTTCACGCAAGAGGCACCACGAGAACAGGCAAACTTGGAAGAATGTGGAGCACACAAAAGTTGGGATGGCTGAGTTTGAGCTATGGCTCAACGTTGACAACTATACTTGATGGTGCTTAAGGCAAGCGAGGCGCTTGGTAAAGGATGAGACCATGCAAGGTGGAATGAGTTGCTCAATAACCAAAAGAGTTATGCAAAGCTCACAGAGGTGAGGGGAATTGCTAACTCGAAGAATTTGGTACTCATGCATGGGCTTGTATGCAGACGATGGAATGTTCGTGGCCATCCCAAGGCGATCGAAACTCAACACCATGGAGCATTGGAACTTTCTCTTTGGCATGTGAAGGATACGTCCGTAGGAGGCTGAAGTGTGCAACGAGTTCAGCATGTTGCTAGGCCTTGAGTGGTGCAGCGGGGGCTGTATTGATGTGGAGTCGCAATCTAGCAATTGCGTTTGCAGGAGGCAGAACAATGCACAGTTTGTTCAGTAGATCGGAGTAGTCCAAGGGGATGGTGGTCTCCGAAATAAAGAGAGATGTTGCTCCAATGGGACAGTTATCCAGGAGGAATAAGTCCCGGCTCTCCAGAGGGAGAATCATGTGAGACGGACCTCACATGTTGAGGAGTACCTCAACAAACAACAACTCCACGAAGCTCGATGGACTGAGCAAGTGGCGAGGAGTCGTCACATGATCTCGCTTGAGAGAATGCATTGGTGGATGCATTGCGAGATCAAGTGGGGGAGCGACCCAAAGCAACTTAAATGAAGGCACATTTGGAGTCGATGTGGAGATCGGACTCAAGGGAGGGCTGACCCATGGAATGGTGGGCGCGAGGCCCACCATCGCCTCAATGCAAAAACGAGGAGCGGAGCAACTTGGGTGTAACTTGGCGAAGTACTCAAGCTGCATGAAGGGAGCCAGCATAGAAGTTGAAACATGGAGTAGAGGCACAATGCTTTCCTTAGACAGAGGTCAAGGACATGAACTCTTGCAGAGGCAAGAGTAGGATTATGTTGTTCCATGGGTCCTTCATTCTGACGGAGCGGACTCATCTTGCATGGTGCCAAAGACGAAGGGAGCTTCTGGGCACATGCACCTTATATCAGAGGAGCATTTGATGGAGGAACTAAGGCGACTCAATTTACGGAGGCGAAGTTGGGTTCAGAAGGCCTTAGCACGGGGCAAGAGGACGCAGAGGCGGGTACTCTTGAAGAATATGCCACAGTGTTGCCATTCAAGTTACCATGAAGGAAGCGGTGCGCAGCGGAGATTGTTCTAGTAGGGGCAGAGGCCTAGGATCTAGACAATGGTGCACAAATTACAGTGAAGTCGGTGGACTTCGGGAGCTACTAGGCGACGGACTGTCCTAGAGCGGTGTTTCATCTTGGTGTGACCCAAGAGTGGGTGGATGAAGGTCGATTGCCAAAGGAGCGAACAAAATCGAAGGTGGAAGAGACCCTGCGATGTATTGGCAGAGGCCACACATGGAGGGTTCACAATTCGAGTTTATTCCACAAAAGATCATAATGCAATGGTGATGTCACCAGGAGGCGACATGGTGCAGCGGATCGTGGTGGAACAGTTCGTGGCAATACGATACACACGACATAGTCCCGGGAGGGACTAGATCATATGGAGGTATGATCGGGAGCTACTGGAAGCTCCACTTCGGCGAACAACACGACGGCAATAAGGGCTATGGTTTCAAGGAGTGAAGGCCATGGTACCGCAGAGGCAGGTCTTCCATGCGTGCATCGAATTTTGCATCGGATGAAAGCCTTGGTCATCAACATATGGGGGCTGGGTTCCACCAAGGGAAAAGATCGAATGCAAGTACCAGTGAGTTCCATGGGAGGGACTTGATCATGCAGAGGTATGATCGAAGCAGCTGGAGAGTTGGACTGCTCCAGAGCTCATATTCGCTTAAGGGAGCCCGACATGTCAGAGGACAAGGTCGAGTAAGCGAACGTTGCTACCAAGGAAGCTAAGGAGAACAGAATCGGTGCAAACCCTACAACGTGATGGCAAAGGCCATGCATGGGAGTTGCAGTCTGTCTTTTCGTCGACCAAACAGACTGCTTGGAGAACACATAGGTGTTGAAGCAGGGGGTCGAAAGGGGCGAGGAAGTGACGACGAGTCCAGAGGGACTTAGTTACCCAAAATCAAGCATCAGTTAGAATATAGGTGGACTCAGAGGAGTGCCACGGAGACATATCTACTGATCATGAAGAAAAGGGATGCAGATGCGAGGCGATGGATAGTAGGGCCATGGGCACGGCAGCGCCATGGTACCGCAGAGGCGGGACTTCCGTGAAAGTCATTGATCCCTTGCTCTCATGGAGGGAGAGCGCTTGGTCGTGAAAGGGGCCGAGGACGTGGAGCATGCAGAGGCAATCTCCAAGTACCGAGACAAGGCTGAAGGGCAGAGGCCGAGGAACTTCGTAAGACCGGTGTCAATGTGCTTCTCATCAAGATAGCCGAAAGTGAAGGACTTCGGGTCATGCAAGAGTGCATAACCAAGGAACGAAGAAGGCAGTACGCGATGCTGTACCTTTGCTACTCAGTGGAGTAGGCGGCAGGGTTGATGGAGAAGACGGTACAATCTCAGAGGCGACCAAACCTATGAGAGAATTACTCCAAGTTGGGGTGAAAACTTCCTGCATTCCAGAAGTTCGATGGCATTGAGAAGGTGAATCACAGTAACTAACTCAACGCAAGGAGTGCAAACACTTCAAGTGCTTCAGAAGTGTGAGCAAAGAGCAGGCGAAGGCTAGTAACCAGCTCGATGCATGAAGTACAACCTCGAGGAGGCGAGCAAAGTCAAGTAACCTTTGCCTTCTTAACTCTTAAGAGAATGGGCGAAACCGAGTACCTCAATTCTCTCATCTATCCAGCAGAGGAGCTCTGCACAAGTTTAAAGACCCTTCGAAGATAATGGAAGACAATAGTTGTTAAATCCTCACCAATGGTGATCAGTGCTACTGAGAGTAGATTGTCTGCTTCATTTCCCAACGAAATGCCAATCGAAAGCGGAAGTGATGCGAACCTACTTGGATGTGACAACTAAGTGAAAGAAGAGTCAATGAGCAAATTTTATGGAGGAAGGACCCAAAACTTCAGAAGTTTGCGAGACGATGCTCGTTAAAGCTCCAACAAGCATCCACCCAGTTCAAGCAGCATGAGGAATATGAGAGACTAGCGTAGTAAGGATGGTCTTTTCCTTCATCTAGGGGATCTGCAGGAATCAACAAGGATCAACACAACTCAGCCAACCCCACACCAGAGTCAGAGTCATTGGTGAGTTGAAGCAGCATGGCGGATCAAAGGTTTGACTACTCAAAAACAACATCGGAGAGTAGCAAGGAGCCAAGAGGTGCATTGTAGCTAGAGCAGAAGATTGAAGACTCAGCAAAGGCGAGGAGTTGCAGTATCAACAAAGGCTTCAACGAGGACGTCGAAGGAATAAGTGGGGGAGAATATCACGGACAAACTTCGAAACAGGATGTTTGATATAATGCTTATATATGTCCGTGTCTTTTGGCATGTTCATACCTTGTACAGCATGTAGAGGGGCGGCCGAAGGCTTAATAGTCTCATTTTAGTTGGGTTGGTAGCCTCTTTAGGCTTGTAAATAAAGGTTGTGTCATGTGGACACGTGTGAGAGATTCTCGGTTTGTAATGGACCATTTTACCCTTTGTTGTGCCACTATTCAGAGCTTGTAAAGTCTGTTTGTAATTTGCATTGTCTATGAAGTATTTTTCGGAGATGTTTGCTTGTGGATCCCGATTGAGGCGTTCTCTCTAACCTGTTCTCTCTTTTGTTGGTCCTACGGGACAATGGGAGGCTTCGGGGAGGCTGACCTTTGCGGACGGACACGCAAGGGTGCCGCACGACTTAGGCAAAACCAGCTAAGTCCGTGACAGAACGTTCGCGTCGAACTCTTGAACTTCCAATGAGATCTTGATCTTGACTCTAGCACAACACTTGCTTTATGTCTTATTGCTATCATAGTTAATCCTGCATACTTTTCTCAACATATATATTAGATCAAACAAATTACAATTGATTTTATCATCAAAATCCGAGATTCAACACCCCTAAGCAGCAAAAATGGGTAACCAAACATCTTAGATTTGATTATGAAATTATTTACAAAAAGGGGAAAGAAAACGTTGTTGCAGATGCACTCTCACGGCTACCTGAGCAAGCTAAGGTTTCAGCCATCTCCCTTCCTACCACTAGTCTCCTCGAGGACATTAGGGAAGAATGGAAGAAGGATCTAGAGATTAGCAACATCATAAAAAAAATTAGAGGAGGATCCAAGTGCAATAGCCCACTACACTTGGGATTCGAGGGATCTACGCTACATAGGTCACATTGTGCTTATACCTGACTCCCCTTGCATCACAATCATCCTACATGAAATACACTTCACACCTTCAGTAGGACACTCTAAATTCCTGAGAACCTACAAAAGAGTGAAGCAAAATTTTTATTGGAGAATTATGAAAAAAATTATTGCTAAATATGTGGCACAATGTGATGTATGTCAACAGCACAAGGGTGAAACTATGGCAAATCTAGGAAAGCTACAACCACTACCTATACTAGACTCGGTGTGGACTGGCATCTCCATGGACTTCATTGAAGGGCTGCCACCTTCCAAAGGTAAAAGCACAATTCTTGTGGTGGTTGATCGACTTATGAAATATGCTCATTTTTGTGCTGTGAGAAATCCCTACACTGCTGCTAGTATTACCTAGATTTTCATAGAAAATATTGTTAAACTATATAGGATGCCAAGGTCCATTGTAAGTGATCATGACAGGATCTTCACTAGAAAATTTTGGACCGAGTTATTTCAATTACAAGGCACCAAACTCAAGATGAGCACAGCATATCGTCCACAAACTGACAACCAAACAGGTGTTTAGAGACGTACCTTCGGTGTTTCACCAGCGACCAACTAAAAGATGGGCGAAATGGCTTCCCTAAGTTAAATAGTGGTATAATACTATATATCATTCATCTACAAAATGTGCATCTTATGAAGCATTGTATGGTCGGCTGGCCCTTATGATTCCAAAGTATGTATTGGCTCGGCCAAGGTAGATTAGGTCGATCAAAAATTGATTAACAAAAACAAACTCCTACAACTGTTAAAGGATAATCTCTCTATCGCTCAAGCCAGAATGAAGCAACAAGCCGACACACGACGAAGCGAAAGAGAATTTTCAATAGGAGATTGGGTTTATCTTCGCCTATAGCCATACAAGTAACTCTCCATCAACACTCGAGCCTCCATGAAGCTATCCCCACATTTTTATGGGCCTTATCAAGTCACAGAGCGTATTGGAGTTGTGGCGTATAGACTTAAATTACTTGAGGATGCCAAAATTTACCCTGTCTTCCACGTGTCATGCTTGAAGCCCAATGTTAGAACCCTTGCAGATTCTAAACTTGGGGTTGATCTCTTTAGGGGATCGGCCTCCTTGGAACTCTATAGGGGTTCCTCCCTCCAAGTTGCTGCTCAAAGGCTGCAGAAAAGATTCATCTATTGCTTATGAAAAGAGAAGGAATACATGGCTATTTATAGGGCTTATAAACCCTAACTCCTAATAGGACTCCTACTTAAGACTCTTGCTTCTAACCAACTCCTAATAGGACTCCTACTCAAGACTCCTATTCCCTTACAACTCTTAATTCTTCTCTAAGAAAAAACCTCCTACATGAATGTCCCTCTCAATTAGGACTCTCCTAGCTAGAGTCCTAATAGAATGTCCCTCTCAATTAGGACTATCCTAGCTAGAGTCCTAACAGAATGTCCCTCTCAATTAGGACTCTCTTAGCTAGAGTCCTAACAGACCCGCCCTCTTCAAATCAGCCTTGTCCTCAAGGCTGAGATTCCATGAACTCAGGGAACCGGGTCTTCAGCTCCTCATATGGTTCCCATGTGGCGTCTTCAAGTGGTAGATTATTTCAATACACTAGTACTTCAGTAGAGGGATGTCGGCAACGCATCACGATCCTGCGATCGAGGATGGCTTGTGGTTGGGCTTGAATAACTCCATCCTTAGTTGTGTTGGGCAGTTGGATATAGGGTGACTCGTGTTCTCCCAACTTGGGCTTTAGGCATGATACGTGGAAGATAGGGTGAATTTTGGCATCCTCAAGTAATTTAAGTCTGTACGCCACGGCTCCAATACGCTCTGTGATCTGATAGGGCCCATAAAAACGTGAGGATAGCTTCATGGAGGCTCGAGTGTTGATAGAGAGTTGCTTGTATGGTTGTAGGCGAAGATAAACCTAATCTCCCACTGAAAATTCTCTTTCACTTCGTCGTGTGTCGGCTTACTGCTTCATTCTGGCTTGAGCGGTAGAGAGATTATCTTTTAACAGTTGTAAGAGTTTGTCCCTATCAAACAATTCTTGGTCAACCTGATCTACCTTGGCCGAGCTAATTACATACTTTGGAATCACAGGGGCTGGTCGACCATACAATGCTTCATAAGGGGCACATTTTGTAGATTAATGATATGTAGTATTATACCACCATTCGGCCCAGGGAAGCCATTTCGTGTTAGAACCCTTGTAGATTCTAAACTTGGGATTGATCTCTTTAGGGGATCGGCCTCCTTGGAACTTTATAGGGGTTCCTCCCTCCAAGTTGCTGCTCAAAGGCTGCAGAAAAGATTCATCTATTGCTTATGAAAAGAGAAGAAATACATGGCTATTTATAGGGCTTCTAAACCCTAACTCCTAATATGACTCCTACTTAAGACTCTTACTTCTAACTAAATCCTAATAGGACTCCTACTCAAGACTCCTATTCCCTTACAACTCCTAATTCTTCTCTAAGAAAAAACCTCCTACATGAATGCCCCTCTCAATTAGGACTCTCCTAGCTAGAGTCCTAACAGAATGTCCCTCTCAATTAGGACTCTTCTAGCTAGAGTCCTAACAGTTTTACATGAATATCCCTCTCAATTAGGACTCTCCAAGCTAGAGTCCTAACAGACCCGCCCTCTTCAAATCAGCCTTGTCCTCGAGGCTGATGATTCGTGAATTCTGGGAATTTGATCTTCAAGTCGTCATAGTTCTCCCAAGTGGCTAGAGTCCTAACAGTTTTACATGAATGTCCTAGCTAGAGTCCTAACAGAATGTCCCTCTCAATTAGGACTCTCCTAGCTAGAGTCCTAACAGTTTTACATGAATGTCCCTCTCAATTAGGACTCTCCAAGCTAGAGTCCTAACAGACCTGCCCTCTTCAAATCAGCCTTGTCCTCGAGGCTGATGATTCATGAATTCTGGGAATTTGATCTTCAAGTCGTCATAGTTCTCCCAAGTGGCATCTTCTATTGGTAGGTTCGCCCACTGTATTAGCACTTCATTAGTGGGTCGTCGTCGTCGAGTCACGATCTGTCGATCAATAATGGCACTTGGCTGGGTCTGGAGTTCTCTTTGGGTAGTCATATTTAGTGGGTGGCTTTGGGCTGTCTCTAAGCACCTATTTAAAACTTCCGTCTGGCTGTTGGTTTGTGGGTGATATGTCGTACTCCTTTTCAATTTAGTACCCTGCATATGGAATAACTTTGTCCAAAATCTGCTCTTGAAGATGCAAGTAGAATTTGTCACAAGCATAATGCATCCCTTATAGCATAATTCTTTTGAGTCCCGATTGTAATGAGCCACGGAGCTTGGTGCTTCCTCTAATTTTTTTTATATCTTACTGGTCTCCGAATCTTCCTGTCATTCCATCTTAATATCCTTAAGGAAGTCACTGGTTGGAAGTAAAATGACAAAAAATTTAGCTTGCTTAGGTAGCTGCGAAAGCGCATCTGCAATAATATTCTCTTTCCACCTTTTATAAGTTATTTCATAATCAAATCCAAGAAGTTTTGTTACCCATTTTTGCTGCTCGGGGGAAGATATCTTCTGCTCTAAGAGATATTTTAGGCTTTTATGGTCGATCTTGATTTGAAAGTATCGCCTGATCAAGTATGATCTCCACCTTGTTGCTGCGTGCACAATGGCGAGCCTCTCCTTATCATATGTTAACATGTTTTGATAGGGGGGAGACAATGTCTTGCTAATGTATGTGAGTGGTCGACCATCTTGCATGAGAACGTCTCCCATTCTGTCTCCAGATGCATCGGCCTTAACGATGAAGGGTCGGTTGAAATCTGGTCGCGCTAGCACCAGTGTCATCGTTATGGCTGCCTTAAGTTTGTCAAAGGCAGTGGAGGCTCTGTCCGACCATTGGAAGACATCTTTTTCCAGTAAGGAAGTAAGTGGTGCACTGATCTTTCCACAGTTTTTCATGAACTTACGGTAGTAGCCTGTGAAACCCAAAAAGCCATGTAGCAATTTTATGTTCCTCGGGGTAGGCCAGTTTTGCATTGCTTCAATTTTGAAGGGGTCCACCGTCACACCTTCCTCTGATATGATATGCCCAAGATATTTCACCTTTTGTTGAAGAAAGTAAAAATTCGTAGTGGCCGTTGTGTGTTCGAAAGGCGATTTTCGGTATGACTTCTTCATACACTCGTATTTGATAATACCCGGATCGAAGGTCCAGCTTTATGAAGATTTGTGCTCCCTTTCACCTAACAATTCATCTGCTATTGGAATAAGGTATTTGTTCTTGATGGTTATGCCATTGAGAGCTCGGTAATCAACGCATATTCGCCATGTTCCGTCCTTCTTGTGTACAAGTAGCACCGGTGAAAAGTAGAGGTTGTAACTTGGCCGAATAACTCCTGTTTCAAGCATCTCTTTTAAAATCCTTTCTATTTCATCAGAGATGTGGATACCGATATGGCTAAGTATTTGCTGGAGATTTGATTGGAAAAACCATTATACAATTATCATGCCCATGAGTAAGAGGTTGTGCGGCTCGTCAAATATATCTGAAAATTCAGCAAGCAAAGGAAATAGGTTTGGATCTTCAAATTCTATTGGCTCTCCTTTAATTTGCTGCTCAAGTTATACTAAAAAGCCTCTGCATGCTTTATGTAAAACCTTCTCCATTTGTTGTGTGCAAATCATCGTTACGTTGCCCTCACGTTTCCTATGCAGTATCACCTGTTTCTCCTTACTGTAAAATTTTATAAATAGTTGCATAAAATTCCAAGAAATATCACCTAATGTCATCAACCATTTAATTTTTAGTATGACCTCATGATCATCAAGAGGGAGGAGAAAGAAATCTGCAATTATCTCTTGGTCCTGCAGCAACAGTTTCACCTGCAGGCACCTATGATCACACTTCAAAATCCGTCCGTTGGCGACCTTAACGACAAACCTGCTGCAATTCTCAATAGGTAAGTTCATATGGATAGCAACCTTACTGTTTAGGAAGTTATTAGTGCTGCCCGTATCGATGAGAACAGTGATCGGTTGTTGTTTAAGAAGGCCTCCAACTTTCATCGTTTGCGGGTTTGAGTAGCCAGCTAGTGTATGTACCGTAACTTCGGTCGGTTGTGGCTCTTCTTCTGCATCTTCTTCTTCATGTTCAAGGCTCTCTTTTGGATGTTCAATGACATCTTCTTCAATCGATTCAATCATAAGAAGTCCCCCTTTACTACAGCGATGCTCACGGCTCATCACAATGCCAACATAACCCCTTCGCATATCGCTCCCGAAGCTCTTCTCTTGTTAACCTCTTTGGTGTAGGGACTTGGTCAATAGTAGGGGGGGCTAAGGGCTTCAATATTACTGGTTGAGGAGCAACCCTAGTCCTCTGAGCTTCATGGTTCAATTGCTCCTCTTGATGTCGTGCGAAAGAGATGGCTACCATAAGCGTATATGGTTGTCGCGCTTTAACTTCTCCTCGGATCTCCGGCTTCAAGCCCTCAATGAAGGTCCTCAATAGCTGTTTTTGAGACCAATCATGAGTTTGATTAGATAACCTTTCAAACCTGGTTTGGTGCTCTTGAATGGTAGAGGTTTGTCGGATCTTTGCTAGTTGTCCGTCAATATTCTCGTAATCGGTTGGTCTGAAGCGGATTAGCAGTCCTTCTTTGAATTGTTGTCATGAAAGGACTCCATAAGTATGTTCAAATCAGTCAAACCACTGTATAGCATCCCCTTCAAGATGTGTAGCTGCAATTTTCACCATAGATGCATCCGCAGTTTTATGGTATCGAAAATATCGCTCCGTGAGCGAGATCCAACCAATTGGGTCTCCTTCTTCCCATCTAGGGAAGTCCACTCTCATGTATGGATAGTTGGGGTTGGTCATAGAGCTTCCCCTCTATTGGAAGTCATATCTTCGGGTTTGGTGTGATTGGGCAAAGCTCTCTCCTTGATGTGATTTCTTCGGGCTTAGTGGTCGGCCCAATCTGAGTTCGGTAAAGAGCATCCGAATCTTATCCTCCATTCGCACCTCAAAGGCTTCAAATTTAGCATTGATTACCTCCTTAGATGCCATAGTATATGCTGCCAAATCTGTGATGTTAAGATCTCGCTTTTGTTGTCGGGTTAAAGGCATGTATTGGTTGAGAGAGGTGATGGTCGAAAGGGTTAGTGGATTGGTGGATATAGGCTACGGTTTAGGATTGTTTTGTGGCTATTTTGGGTGCAATTTGAGGGTGTGGTTTGGTGGAGTTTTAGGGCTGTGGATGAATGTTTTGGATCTGTGGTAGATGGTAGTAAAGGTTTGATAGAAATTAGTGGAAGTTGTAGCAAGTATGTGCTGTCTTGTAAGAGTAGAATTGTCGTCGAAGAAACAACGATTTCTCGACGTAATTTCCACCAAAAATTTGAGAGAATTGAGGAGGGAATTGATAGCAAAATCACAGTTTATATGACAGAAAGGATATCTAATTTAATCAAGAAAATTTCGGCAGTATAATAGCAAGGAAATTGGTGCAAGTTGCGATTACAGAATTCTCATCTAAAAATTTCAGCAGGTTACGATGAAAATTTACAGCAACATAAAATCATTTTTAGAGATCAATTTCTTAATAGATCAATATTAGATGGAAGCCAATATAATCTATGAAGTTTATAAGAAATTTCATTCAAAAAAGATTGCAAATAGATTGGTTAAGGCAACAATATGCGGCTGAAATTTTCTGCAGCACAGATTTTTAGGTATAGCAGATTGGACATAAAAGATCAGTGGTTTATATTGAGAATTTTTTGATGAAACCAAAGAGAAATCTACTATTAGGAAGTGTCAAAGCTATCATAAAAATTTCGCAGAGATTTGGATAGAAACAACGTAGTATCAAGATAAAAAACAGTGCTATGCGGTGGAAATTTTACAGTGCCGATTTTCAAGTATAGCAGATTAGATGTAAAATATCAATGGTTTATATTGAGAATTTTTTGACAAAACTAAAGGAAAATCTGCTGTTAGGAAGTGTCAAAGATGTCATAAAAATTTCTTAGAGATTTGGATAGAAAAAACACAGTAGCAAGATCAAACAGACGGTGCTATACGGTTAGAATTCTGCAATGTATCTTTCGTCGTAGAGATGAAAACTTTATGATGAAAAGTTTATGGAGATGATGGCGGAATTCGGCGATGATCTTTTAAGCAATTGTGGGAATTGCTTTGGATGGTTATAGAGGGTTGATAGATGGCTGTGGAAGGGCAGAGAGACGCCAAGAACGTTGCTCTGATACCAGGTGTTAGAACCCTTGTAGATTCTAAACTTGGGATTGATCTCTTTAAGGGATCGGCCTCCTTGGAACTCTATAGGGGTTCCTCCCTCCAAGTTGCTACTCAAAGGCTGCAGAAAAGATTCATCTATTGCTTATGAAAAGAGAAGGAATACATGGCTATTTATAGGGCTTCTAAACCCTAACTCCTAATAGGACTCATACTTAAGACTCTTACTTCTAACCAACTCCTAATAGGACTCCTACTCAAGACTCCTATTCCCTTACAACTCCTAATTCTTCTCTAAGAAAAAACCTCCTACATGAATGCCCCTCTCAATTAGGACTCTCCTAGCTAGAGTCCTAACAGAATGTCCCTCTCAATTAGGACTCTCCTAGCTAGAGTCCTAACAGTTTTACATGAATGTCCCTCTCAATTAGGACTCTCCAAGCTAGAGTCCTAACATTTCGCCCACTCTTTTGGTCGGTAACTAGCGAAACACCAGAGGTACATCTCTAAGCACCTATTTACCACCTCTGTTTGGCCGTCAGTTTGTGGATGATACGTTGTGCTCATCTTGAGTTTGGTGCCTTGTAACTGAAATAACTCGGTCCAAAATTTACTAGTGAAGATCCTATCATGATCACTTACGATGGACCTTGGCATCCCATGTAGTTTAACAATATTTTCTATGAAAATCTGGGCAATACTAGCAGCAGTGTAGGGATTTCTCACAGCATAAAAATGAGCATATTTCGTAAGTCGATCAACCACCACGAGAATCGTGCTTTTACCTTTGGAAGATGGAAGCCCTTCAATGAAGTCCATGGAGATGTCAGTCCACACTGAGTCTGGTATGGGTAGTGGTTGTAGCTTCCCTGGATTTGCCATAGTTTCACCCTTGTGCTATTGACATACATCACATTGTGCCACATATTCAGCAATAATTTTTTTCATCCCTCTCCAATAAAAATTTTGCTTCATTCTTTTGTAGGTTATTAGGAATGCAGAGTACCCTGCTGAAGGTATGGAGTGCATTTAATGCAAGATGATTGCGATACAAGGGGAGTTAGGTATAAGCACAATGCGACCTTTGTAGCGTAGATCCCTCGAATCCCAAGTGTAGTGGGCTATTGCACTTGGATCCTCCTCCATTTTTTTTATGATGTTGCTGATCTCTGGATCCTTCTTTCATTCTTCCCTAATGTCCTCGAGGAGACCGATGGTAGAAAGGAAGATGGCTGAAACCTTAGCTTGTTCAGGTAGCCGTGAGAGTGCATCTGCAACAACGTTTTCTTTCCCCTTTTTATAAATAATTTCATAATCAAATCCAAGAAGTTTGGTTACCCATTTTTGTTGCTCAGGGGATGATATCTTTTGCTCCAAAAAGTACTTGAGGCGTTTATGGTCAGTTTTAATTTGAAATCGCCGGCCGATCAGGTAGGGTCTCCACCTCGTTACTGCGTGTACAATGGCAAGCATCTCCTTATCATATACTGACATGTTTTGATGGGAGGGAGATAATGCCTTGCTAGTGTATGCGAGTGGTCGATCATTTTGCATGAGAACGGCTCCAATTCTGACTCCAGATGCGTCGGCCTCAATGATGAAGGGTCTATTGAAATCTGGTAGCGCAAGCATCTGCGTCGTTGTCATGGCTGCTTTAAGTTTGTCAAAGGTAGCAGAGGCTTTGTCCGACTATTGGAAAGCATCTTTTTTCAGTAAAGAAGTGAGTGGTGCACTGATCTTCCCATAGTCCTTAACAAATTTTCGGTAGTAGCCCGTTAGTCCAAGGAACCCCCGTAGTAATTTCACGTTTGTAGGTTTCAGCCAGCCTTGCATTGTCTCAATTTTTGTTGGGTCTACCGCCACTCCTTCTTCTGATATTATATGCCCAAGGTACTCTACTTTTTGCTGGAGAAAGCTGCACTTTGGTTGCTTAACAAAAAGAGTATTCTCCCGAAGGATCGTCAAAACAATCTGTATATGTTGAAAGTGAGTCTCAAGAGAAGGGCTGTAAACGAGAATATCATCAAAAAATACCAGCACAAATTTACAAAGAAAGCTCTGAAATATATCATTCATGAGACTTTAAAAGGTTGAAGGAGTATTAGTGAGTCTGAAAGGCATTACCAAGAATTTATAATGGCCATCATGTGTGCGAAATGCAGTTTTTGGAATGTCATCGTCACATACCCGAATTTCGTGGTAACCGGATCGGAGGTCCAACTTCATGAAGACTCGAGCCCCTTTCAATTCATCAAGAAGTTCATCCACCACTGGTATTGGGTACTTGTCCTTGATGGTGATGCCATTTAAAGCTCGGTAGTCGATGCACATCCGTCAAGTTTCGTCCTTCTTGCGTACAAGTAGCACCGGTGAGGAATAGGGGCTGCAACTTGACCGAATCACCCCTGTTTCAAGCATCTCCTTTACGATCTTTTCAATTTCATCTTTCTGGAGGTGAGGATATCGGTATGGTCGAGTGTTCGCTGGTGGCTTGCCCGAAAGTATTGGAATTCGATGGTCATGTTGCCGAGAAGGAGGAAGACCACGCGGTTCAGCAAATATGTCGGCAAATTCAGTAAGCAATTGGGCAAGATTTTGATCTTCAATTTCTATTTTCTTCTCTTCTGGTTATAGCTGGAGATGCATCAAAAAGCCACCATTTACCTTGTGCAAAACTTTCTCCATTCGTTGGGTCGAAACAGTGGTAACGTTGCTTCCGCACTTCCCGCGTAGGATGATCTGTTTGCCCTTACAGTAGAATTTCATAATTAATTTAGAAAAGTTCCAAGAGACATCACCTAGTATAGTCAGCCATTCTATACCAAGCACTGCCTCATAGTCATCGATTGGTAGGAGGAAGAAATCGGTGATAATTTCTTGGTCTTGCAGTAATAGTTTCACTTGCGGGCATCTTTGGTCACACTTTAGGATTCTGTCGTTGGCAACCTTTACATCGAACTTGCTGCAACCTTCAATATGCATTGTCATCCGATCAGCAACCTTACTATTCAGGAAGTTATTAGTGCTACCCGTGTCGATGAGAACAGTGATCGGCTGTTGTTTGAGAAGGCCTCCAACTTTCATCGTTTGCGAATTTGAGTAGCCGGCTAGTGCGTATACCGTAATGTCGGTCGGCTGTGGCTCTTCTTCCATATCTTCTTCTTCATGTTCAAGGCTCTCTTCTAGATGTTCAATGACCTCTTCTTTTACTAGTTCAATCATAAGAAGTCTACCTTTTTTACAGCGATGCTCGCGGCTCCACGGCTCGTCGCAATGCCAACATAAACCCTTCGCAGATCACTCCCGAAGTTCTTCTCTTGTTAACCTTTTCGGTGCAGGGACTCGGTTGATAGTAGGGGGGACTGAGGGCTTTAGTATTATAGGTCGTGGAGTGATTCTAGTCCTTCGGGCTTCATGGTTCAATCGCTCCTCTTGAAGTCGTGCGAAAGAGATGGCTGCCATAAGCGTGTATGGTTGTCGTGCCTTAACTTCTCCCCGGATCTCTGGCTTTAAGCCCTCAATAAAGGTCCCCAATAACTGTTTTTCAGACCAATCACGAGTTTGATTAGATAACCTTTCAAACTTGGTCTGGTACTCTTGAATGGTGGAGGTTTGTCGGATCTTTGCTAGTTGTCCGTTAATGTTCTCGTAATAAGTTGGTCCGAAGCGGATCAGTAGTCCTTCTTTGAATTATCGCCATGAAAGGACTCTATAAGTGTGTTCAAACCAGTCAAACCATTGTATGGCATCCCCTTCAAGATGTATAGCTGTAATTTCCACCATGGATGCATCCGTAGTTTTATGGTACTGAAAATATCGCTTCGCGTGCGAGATCCAACCAATTGGATCTCCTTCTTCCCATCTAGGGAAGTCCACTCTCATGCGCGAATAGTTGGGGTCGGTCATAGAGCCTCCCCTCTCTTGGAAGTCATCTCTTTGGGCATGATGTGATTGGTTAGAGCTCTCTCCTTGATATGATTTCTTCGGGCTTGGTGGTCGGCCCAAACTGAATTCGGTAAGGAGAGTCCGAATCTTATCCTCCATTCGTGCCTCAAAGGCTTCAAATTTAGCATTGATTGCCTCCTCAGATGCCATAGTATATGACTCCAAATCTGTGATGTTAAGATCTCTCTTTTGTTGACGGGTTAAAGGCATATATAGGTTTGATAGAAATCAGTGAAAGTTTGCTACAGAATTGTGTTGTCTTGTAAGAGCAGAATTATCGTTGAAGAAACAGTGGTTTCTCGACGAAATCTCCATAAAAAATTTGAGAGATTTGAGGAGAGAATTGACAACAATATCTCAGTTTATATGACAGCAAGGATGTCCAATTTAATCAAGAAAAATTTGACAGTAATAGCAAGAAAATTGGTGTAAGTTGCGATAGCAGAATTCTCGTCGAAAAATTTCAGCAACTTACGATGAAAATTTGCAGTAATATAGGAACGAATTTTTTTTTTTTTGGATTTTCGAATAGGGATAACTAAATTGCAGCAGCAGTAAGGTAGGAAACCAAAACCTGTTGTAATTCACGGGGAGATCAAAGGATGATCTGCGGTTATGGAGATGACGGTGGAATTTGGCGACGATCTTTTAAGCAATTGTGGGAATTGCTTTGGGCGGTTGTGGAGGGTTGATGGATGGCAGTGGAAGGGCAGCGAGATGCCAAGAACGCTGCTCTGATACCAGGTATTAGAACCCTTGCAGATTCTAAACTTGGGGTTGATCTCTTTAGGGAATCGGCCTCCTTGGAACTCTATAGGGGTTCCTCCCTCCAAGTTACTGCTCAAAGGCTGCAGAAAAGATTCATCTATTGCTTATGAAAAGAGAAGGAATACATGGCTATTTATAGGGCTTATAAACCCTAACTCCTAATAGGACTCTTACTTAAGACTCTTACTTCTAACCAACTTCTAATAGGACTCCTACTCAAGACTCCTATTCCCTTACAACTCCTAATTCTTCTCTAAGAAAAAACCTCCTACATGAATGTCCCTCTCAATTAGGACTCTAGTCAATTAGGACTCTCCTAGCTAGAGTCCTAACAGAATATCCCTCTCAATTAGGACTCTTCTAGCTAGAGTCCTAACAGAGTCCTAACAGAATGTCTCTCTCAATTAGGACTCTCTTAGCTAGAGTCCTAACACCCAAGTTGGGAGAACACGAGTCACCCCAAATCCAAGTGCCCAACACCACTGAGGATAGAGTTATTCAAGCCCAACCACAAGCCATCCTCGATCGCAGGATCGTGATGTGTCACCGACGTCCCTCTACTGAAGTACTAGTGCATTGGAATAATTTATCACTTGAAGACGCCATATGGGAACTATACGAGGAGCCGAAGACCCGGTTCCCTGAGTTCATGGAATCTCAGCCTTGAGGACAAGGCTGATTTGAAGAGGGTGGGTCTGTTAGGACTCTAGCTAGGAGAGTCCTAATTGATAGAGACATTCATGAAAACCTACCTAAGCTGACCCC